>NW_026019558.1:272455-388841 GCF_900185275.1 Solanum verrucosum
TATATCAGTTGCTCAGTATGCTTTGTTCAGTTATATGTTATTCAGTTTACTTCATCTGCATGCTCAGTACCTTTCAAGTACTGACGCATACGTGCCTACATCTTCTCGTGATGTAGGTTCAGGTTCTCACATCCAGATCACGCTTAGATCGATTCCCGATCCTTCTGTTCAGCAGAATCAGTTGGTGAGTCCTCATTCTTCGGGGACAATAGTCATGAGTTTCTTTTCAGTGTTTTAGGTCTTTAGTTTCAGTTTTGCTAGATCTAGTTGGGGCATTCCAACATTTTCTAGTCCAGTTTAGAGGCTTATTTTAGACATCGTTTAGATTCAGGCTTAGTGTTTTGAGTTTGATATTTCTTTTGTATTAACTCCTCAGATTTCATATATTCAGTTATAGTATATGGGTATTCCCCATCTTTTCAGATTTAATTATGAATTAGCTTCCGCATCAGTTTATTTTCTTTAGTATGCTCATGATCATCCAGAGGGTTAGCTTGGGATCACTTGTGGTCCTAGGTCCCGTGTCCGCGTCTTAGAGGTAGCTCGGGGCGTGACAAACTTGGTATCAGAGCATTAGGTTTAAGTGTCCTAGGATGTCTGAAAAGCCGCACTAGGTAGAGTCCTTTTCATGGGTGCGGTAGTGCGCACCACATCTAATGAGAGGGGAGGCTACAAAGTGTCTTAGGAAAATATTCATTTCTTGTTACTCCTTATCGTGCGTAAGGTATGATCTAAATTCCGTTCTAACTCGACGTTCTACGTTTCAGTGATCATGCCTCCTCGTAGAGCTTATGCTAGGAATGCGAATGCCAGGAACGCAAATGCAGCTCCTCCAGTTCCAGATCAGGAAGTCTCAAATGCTGAATTCAGGAATGCCATTCAGATGTTGGCTCAGAGTGTCGCTAACCAGAACAATCAGCGAGTTCAAGTTCCTATGAATGCAAATGGTGGATCAGCAGCAGCAAGGGTCCGTGACTTTGTTAGGATGAATCCTCCAGAGTTCTTAGGATCGCAGACTGGTGAAGATCCCCAGAATTTCTTGGATGAGACCAAGAAGATCTTTGAAGGTGATGCAGGTCACTGGGAATGATCGGGTTGAGTTAGCATCTTACCAACTTAAGGATGTAGCTCATATCTGGTATACTCAGTGGAAAGAGAACAGGGGTACAGATGTTGCTCCTATTACTTGGGAATGTTTCAGCGAAACCTTTCTAGATAGGTTTTTTCCCCATAGAGTTGAGAGAAGCAAGGGCCCAGGAATTTATGAACTTAAGGCAGGGTAACATGACTGTCCAAGAGTATGGGCTCAAGTTTAACCAACTCTGCAGGTATGCTCCTCACATGGTTGCTGATTCCAGGGCTCAGATGAATAAGTTTCTCTATGGAGTGTCAGACTTAGTGAAAACAGAGTGCAGGAATGTTATGTTGTTGGGAGACATAAACATCTCAAGGCTCATGACTCATGCTCAACAGGTTGAGGGTGATAAGCTTAGGGAACAGGCTAAGGAGACTAAGAAGCAAGAACAGGTAACTACGAGTATTCCCAACAGAAATCGGGTGGTGGAAATCGCTCGCATTTTCAGCAGAAGTCTTCGACTCTAGCCCCTTCATCAGCTAGTGTTCCATCCCCCAGGTTTCGTAATGATCAGAAAGGTAGGGCGTCAGGCTCTAAGTCTCAAGGTAGTGTTTCAGGCACCAAAACCTACACAACCTGCCCGAAATGTAGTAGGAACCATCCGGGCGAGTGCCTTGCAGGTAAGGATGGATGTTTTGGGTGTGGCCAGTCTGGTCATAGATTGAAGGATTGCCCTTCAAGACAAGGTCAAGGAGGAAATAATGGTAGAGCTCAGTCTACAACTTCAGCAGCACCAGTAGGTCCGCCTGACTCAGCAGGGTAACTTTTCTGGTACTGGTGGCGGACAATGCCAAAACAGGCTTTATGCTCTTCAGGCTCGTCAAGATCAGGAAGATTCTCCTGATGTAGTCACTGGTATGTTACGAGTCGTTGATCTTGATGTTTATGTATTGTTAGATCCAGGGGCTACTTTGTCTTTTGTAACTCCTTATATAGCAGTCCAATTCAGTGTTAGTCCAGAAACTCTTTCAGAACCCTTCTCAGTCTCTACTCCAGTCGGTGACCCAGTTATAGCTAGACGGGTATACAGAAATTGCCCTGTCACAGTCTCTCAGAAAGTCACCTCAGCAGATCTTTTAGAGTTAGAAATGATAGACTTCGATGTCATTCAAGGCATGGATTGGTTACATTCTTGTTATGCCTCAGTCGATTGTAGAACTAGGATTGTTCGTTTTCAGTTTCCAGACGAACCAATCCTAGAATGGAAGGGTAGTAGCTTAGCGCCTATGGGTCGATTCATTTCTTACCTTAAGGCCAGAAAGATGATCTCTAAGGGTTATCTTTATCATCTAGTTCGGGTTAAGGATTCTAGTTCTGAAACCCCAACTCTTGAGTCAGTTCCTGTAGTCAGTGAGTTTCCAGAAGTGTTCCCAGAAGATCTTCCTGGAGTTCCTCCCGAAAGGGAAATAGACTTTGGAATTGATCTCCTTCCAGATACCCAGCCTATCTCTATCCCTCCTTACAGAATGGCTCCAGCTGAGCTTAAGGAATTGAAAGAGCAGTTGAAAGACCTTCTAGATAAGGGCTTCATCAGACCTAGTATTTTGCCATGGGGTGCACCAGTGTTGTTCGTGAAGAAGAAAGATGGTTCTCTCAGAATGTGCATTGACTATAGGCAGTTGAACAAGGTCACAATCAAGAATAAGTATCCTATCCCCAGGATTGATGACTTGTTTGACCAACTTCAGGGTGCTAGTCATTTCTCAAAGATAGACCTCAGATCAGGTTATCATCAGCTTAGGGTCAGAGATAGTGACATTCCGAAGACAGCCTTCAGAACTCGGTATGGTCATTATGAATTTGTAGTTATGTCATTTGGACTGACCAATGCTCCTGCAGCTTTCATGGATTTGATGAACAGAGTGTTCAAGCAGTACTTGGATTTGTTCGTTATCGTCTTTATTGATGATATCCTCATTTACTCTAGGAATGAGGAAGAACATGCGAGTCATTTGAGAGTTGTTCTGCAAACTCTCAAAGATCGCCAGTTATTTGCAAAATTTAGTAAGTGTGAGTTTTGGTTACAATCAGTTGCCTTCCTTGGGCATATTGTGTCTAGTGAGGGAATTCAAGTAGATTCCCAAAAGATAGAAGCAGTGAAACAATGGCCCAGACCTACCTCTGCTACAGATATCAGAAGTTTTTTGGGTCTAGCAGGTTATTACAAAAGGTTTGTGGAAGGATTTTCATCCATAGCCTCTCCATTGACTAAGTTAACTCAGAAAAAGGTTAAGTTTCAGTGGTCAGATGATTGTGAGAAAATCTTCGCAAAATTGAAAACTAGGTTGACTACAGCTCCTGTCTTGACTCTACCAGAGGGTTCAGATAGTTATGTGATCTATTGTGATGCATCCAGAGTTGGCCTAGGTTGTGTGTTGATGCAGCGAGGTAAGGTTATAACTTATGCTTCTAGACAACTTAAGGTACATGAGAAGAATTATCCAACTCATGACCTCGAGCTAGCAGCAGTGGTGTTTGCACTTAAGATTTGGAGACATTACTTGTATGGTGTTCATGTAGATGTGTTCATAGACCATAAGAGCCTCCAGTATGTATTCACCCAGAAAGAGCTGAATCTTCGCCAGAGAAGATGGCTAGAGTTCCTCAAAGATTATGATATAAGTGTGCATTACCATCCTGGTAAGGCAAATGTAGTAGCAGATGCCCTTAGCAGACTATCTATGGGTAGTGTAGCACATGTTGAGGAAGAAAGAAAAGAGCTAGCAAAGGATGTTCATAGACTTGCTCGCCTAGGAGTTCGTCTTATGAGCATATCAGATGGTGGTGTAACAGTTCAGAATGGGGCAGAATCTTCTTTTGTAGTAGAGGTTAAGGAAAATCAAGACAGTGATCCAATCTTGCTTGAACTTAAGGGTGCAGTCCACAATCAGAGAGTGGAGGTTTTCTCCCAAGGGGGAGATGGTGTACTTCGCTATCAAGGTAGATTGTGTGTTCCTGATGTGGGTGAATTGAGACAGCATATTCTTTCAGAAGCCCATAATTCCAGATATTCTATTCATCCAGGCGCCACTAAGATGTATCGCGATCTGCGGGAAGTCTATTGGTGGAATGGTATGAAAAGAGATATAGCAGATTTTGTGGCTAAGTGCCCCAATTGCCAGAAAGTCAAGGTAGAACATCAGAAACCAGGAGGTATGACTCAAGAGATTGACATTCCTACTTGGAAGTGGGAAGTGATCAACATGGACTTCATCACAGGTTTACCTCGTACTCGCAGTCAACATGACTCCATTTGGGTGATTGTTGATAGGGTTACTAAGTCTTCTCGCTTTTTGGCGGTCAAGACTACAGATTCGGCGGAGGATTACGCCAAGCTTTACATTAATGAGATTGTGAGGTTGCATGGAGTTCCTTTGTCTATCATCTCAGATAGAGGTCCTCAGTTTACATCTCATTTCTGGAAGTCATTTCAGAAAGGTCTTGGTACTCAGGTTAATCTTAGCACAGCATGTCATCCACAGACGGATGGTCAGGCAGAGCGTACCATTCAGACCTTAGAGGACATGTTGAGAGCTTGTGTGATCGACTTCAAGGGTAGTTGGGACGATCACCTTCCTCTTATTGAGTTTGCCTACAACAATAGTTACCATTCTAGCATTCAGATGGCCCCTTATGAGGCATTATATGGGCGTAAATGTAGATCTCCAGTTGGTTGGTTTGAAGTAGGTGAAGCAGCCTTGATAGGACCAGATTCGGTCCTTGATGCTATGGAGAAAGTGCAACTCATTAGAGATAGACTTAAGACTGCTTAGAGTCGCCAGAAGTCTTATGCAGATGTGAGAAGAAGGGAACTAGAGTTCCAAGTTGATGATTGGGTTTTCCTAAAAGTGTCACCTATGAAAGGGGTGATGAGATTTGGCAAGAAAGGGAAGCTCAGTCCCAGATATGTAGGCCCTTACCGGATCCTGAAAAGGATTGGTAAAGTGGCTTATGAGTTAGAGTTGCCAGCAGACTTAGCAGCAGTGCATCCAGTCTTTCACATCTCTCTTTTGAAGAAGTGTGTGGGTGATCCAGCATCCATAGTGCCATTAGAGAGTGTGGCCGTGAAAGATAGTATTTCTTATGAGGATGTACCAGTTGAGATTCTCGATCGTCAGGTTAGAAGGTTGAGAAATAAAGAAGTCGCTTCAGTCAAGGTTTTGTGGAGAAGTCAGTCAGTAGAGGGAGCTACTTGGGAAGCAGAAGCAGCCATGAAGTCCAAGTATCCTCACCTCTTTCCTTCCGATTCCATTCCAGCTTGAGGTAATAGTTCCTCATCAGTTTTTCAGTCATTCATGCGAAAATTCAGTCTTAGAATCATGTTCCTTCAGTTTGTACTTGCATTTTCAGCGTATTTGTATGTCCTTGTAACTCAGTTCAGTCAGAAATTCAGTTCTCAGTGTTCAGTGGTAGGGATTGCAGCCCTCTCCCTCCATTTCAGCTAGTTTAGTCTTCATTCGAGGACGAATGGTCCCAAGGGGGACATAATGTAACACCCCCTATTCAAAATAGACAAAAATGCAGATTTTGAGAAGTTGCAGGTGCAACTTACGATCACCATCCATGGACCGTAGGTCAGACCACGGCCCGTGCTGGTGGTCCGTGGTTCGCCACTGCAACCTCTCCCCAGCCAGCTCAGAAAATTGGTTAAGTCTCGACTCACGGACAGACCCACGGTCCGTATATCAGACCACGGTCCGTGGTCTGTGTCCGTGGATCAAGACCTCCTTACCCAGCCTCTGACATGAACTACGGTTGACCAGCACGGACCATCGTTCGATCCACGGTCCGTAGGTCTGACCGTAGATCGAAGGTTAGAAGCCAGTTAGCTGAAAATTCTGATGGGTCAACTTCAGATGGTCATAACTTTTAGCACAAAATGAATTATGTGTCCCATGACCTATGGTTAGATATATAATTGAATTATCTTTCCAACGCCACCGAGTTTTCTAAATTCCGACCTTCGAGTAAAAAGTTATGCCCGTTTTAGTGAAGACTTGTCGGGCAGACTCGACCTACGGACCCAATCGACGGACCGTCGATTGATTGACGGACCGTCAGTCAGGTCCGTAAGTCACTCCGACAGCAGCTAATTCAGGGGTCTTTTAGTCTTTTCCTATTTCGTTTAACCCCTAAGATACGTCGTTTAGACCCTAAATCATGAGGTTTTAATTAGTTTAAGCCTAGAAACATAACTAGAACTTACCTAAGTCAAATTCATTAATCAAAACTTAGAAAATTAGAAGCAAGAAGGGAGAAAAAGGTCAAGAACCCTAGTTCAAGAACGCAACAAGTTTCCTTCAGTTACAGCCCCGAAATCGAAAGATTTCTCCGTGGAATTCATCACCAGGTATGTGGGATTTCACTAGTGGGTTCCTTTCGCCCATTAGGTCCCTAGAATTCAGTCAGATTCTTGATTCCATGATTATGAACAGACCTAGGGTTTCTAGAATTTGAACAGATCATCATGAGTTAGTTATTTAAATGCTCCAAATCAGATTATCATGTTATTGCTCAGTTTATCGCATGAATTTCAGAACCCTAGCTATGTATTTCTTTAGTTCTTGAATTACACATGCTAGGTCAGATATTTCAGTATTCAGTTTTACATGCCTCAGTTTATGAATGCATCATTATCAGATTAATTGTTGCATTCTCAGTTTGCATGTTCAGTTCGAGCTATCCAGTATTTACAGAAATTCAGTCGTAACCAGTTAACTACTTAATTCATTGGGAGTAGCATAATACCGAGTTGGACTAGGGTTTCAGCGTACCCATATAGTCCCAGAACTACGAGCCACGTAGGTGTAAGTCCCCTCTGTGGGCAACACCAGTTTAGTGATCACGCCAGCATGCCTCTATACCTCTGGCAGGGTATATTGGGTCCTCTCGATGGGGAGTATACATCGGACTCCACATTTAGCTCATGTGGTTTTATGTCGGTTATTAGTAGCTCCCACAGTTCAGTCACACTCTATTGCATTGACCATATTTCAGTACAGTCAGTATTCAGTCTCAGCATGTTATAAATTTGGTCATTGCATTCAGTTAGCTCAGTATTCAGTATTTCAGTATCTATATCATGTTCAGATTATATCATTGCTCAGTATGCTTTGTTCAGTTATATGTTATTTCAGCTTTACTCCATCTTGCATGCTCAGTACCTTTCAAGTACTGACGCATACGTGCGCTACATCTTCTTGTGATGTAGGTTCAGGTTCTCAGCATCCAGATCACGCTTAGATCGATTCCCAATCTTCAGTTCAGCAGAATCAGTTGGTGAGTCCTCATTCTTCGGGGACAATAATCATGAGTTTCTTTTCAGTGTTTTAGTCTTTAGTTTCAGTTTTGCTAGATCTAGTTGGGGCATGTCCCAACATTTCTAGTCAGTTTAGAGGCTTATTTCAGACATAGTTAGATTCAGCTTAGTGTTTTGAGTTTGATATTTCTTTTGTATTAAACTCTCAGATTTCATATATTCAGTTATAGTATATGGGTATTCCCCATCTTTTCAGATTTAATTATGAATTAGCTTCTGCATCAGGTTATTTTCTTTAGTATGCTCATGATCATGCCAGCAGGGTTAGCTTGGGATCACTTGCGGTCCTAGGTCCCGTGTCCGCGTCTTGGGGGTATCTCGGGGCGTGACAATTAGGATGTCGTGGGTTTTGTCCTGACATCCATCTCATATGTTAGAGGCTTCATACACAATTTGTTGATGTTAGTTCTTGAGTCTTTCCATTTCAGATATGCTTGAGACTTGAGTTGACATTTTGGTCAGTTAATGTTTAATTATAATACATTCTCAGTTATCTTTGAGCTTTTAGTTTACTTTTAAAGTACATTATGTTTGAGTAAACTCTTCCGCTAAGAGTTAAACCAGGCAAAGAGTTAGCTTGGGGCTAACAATGGTTCTCGAATGCCAAATCCGCCCAGGGTGTAGGTTCAGGGTGTGCCACTTTCCAACTCAAATTCTTCCATACAATTATGAATTACTAATGAAAATCATAAATCTTGGTCATAGAAAATTCAAGAAACTGATTCAAGAATCTCAAGAAAGGTTTTCTTGATTGTTTAACTTAAAGCTAGGGTTTCAAGGCTTCTAATCAAGTTCTTCTTCAATATACTTCAATAACCTTGTCCTTTCTAGTATGTAAGGCTATCATAGTGTTGGAATAGTTCGTACTCACACCCTACATCTACTTTCACATCACTAAAAGAGTAATCTAGGATTCTATCCCTATATTTGAGTATTCTTGAGAAAAAGTTGATTTTGAGTTCTTCAATTCCTGATTCTTTTGAAATTCTATTCCCACGTATTGGATCTCTATATTGTTATTGAGATCCTTGAGTTAATTTGTTCATTTCTATAATTCAGCATGAACTCTATTTTGAGTTATAAATCTTGAGGAGTTTTTCAATGCCAACACTTGAGTTTCAAACTTAGTTTTCGAGGAAGTAGATGAGTTTTGAGAAAAAGTTTAAAGGTTCTATTTCTTAAAGACTTAAGGGTTTTTAATGTTATTTTATTCATATATATATATATGTACCTATGTTGATTATTGGACGTGAAAGATAAGTTCATAATTGAATGTTTTCCAGAAGGTAAACACCTCTCATGTTTTGAAAAGTATTTCAAATAGTGTAAGAATTCCATTTTTTGTAATGGGTGAATTGAGCACAAAGATATGTTAATTATTTTTGGATTAGTATCGAGCACCGAGTTGGGTGAGAGTATTTTATGATTCAAAAGTCCCATTGAACTACGTAGCTAGCGTAGGATAGGATATCATTGACTCTTCATGCAATTCCTCACCGCCTCTCAGAAGGCATACGGTTGGATCCATAGTCACGATATCATCCTATACCCCCAAAAAGGTATAGGATGGGCCCTTGCAACGTGCGGCAGGACGTTGCATCATTGCTAGACTCATGGTAATAGTTGTCGGTTAGAGAAACTCCCCACAAGTAAAGTATAGTATTTTCATGTTGCTTTCATTGTATATTTAATTGTAAAGCTTAAATGGTTTTCACTTCATGTTCATGTATTGATTCAGTTGAGTTGTTTTCAGTCATTCAGTTAAGTTATTTGTTTACTCAGCCATATTACATACTCATACATTCCATGCACTGATGTCATTCGACCTTCATCCTTTTATGATGCAAATATAGGTGTTCATGATTATCAATAGAAGTTTCATTGAGATCATTCTACACTTCAGTTAGCTTTGGTGTGCCTCCTTGTATTCCAGAACACTTCACAGTTACTTTCAAGTTAGTAGTTTTGATATGTCGTGGGTCTTGTCCTGATATCCTTTCTTAATAGTAGAGGCTTCATAAATATACAGTCTTGGAAAGTCTTTCAGTTTCAGATATTTATTTAAAACTTATGTTTCATACTTAGTATATCTAATTCAATTTTGAGATTGAATAAATTGTTTTAAACATTTCTTTCAATTTGATGCTTATGTATGCTCAAGTTATTCTTCCGCTTGTAGTCAGCCAGGATAAGGGTTCACTTGGGGACCAACAATGGTTCTTGAGTGCCGGTCACGTCCAGGGTGTAGGCTCAGGTCATGACAAACTTGGTATCAGAGAAAAGAATTCAAGTGTCCTAGGGTGTCTATGAAGCCGTGTCAGAAGGATCTTATATATGGTTATGAGGGACCCACTTATATAAATGAGAGACTACAAACATTTAAGAAAAGTTTCCCTTATTTCACACTATAAATCGTGCAATAGAGTTGTGTCATAAAGAACTTACTCAGACTAGTACGTTTCTTAGATTCATTTGAGTATCCCCCCATACTCAAGTTTGTTGAAAACAAAAGTCAGTTCAATATCAATGAGTTATTCTTAGCAAAAGTCTTGAGAAATTCATGAGACTACAGAGGAGCTAAAAAGAAGCCCATGATTGAGCTTAAGTGTTGAGATTCAAAAGAATGCATTATTATTCAAATGAATAGTGTATTTGAGCTAAAGCGAGACGTATTCCAGACTCTTTTCTCGAAACCTTGTTTCATTTAAGGCCCTTATGCAAAATTGTATTTCGGATCTTGGGTAGTATTTTCACCTGAAAACAGAGTATGAGTTATGAGATTATAAGCAGTGGCAGTAAGAGTGCTCAAAGTTAAAAGAATGCATGCAGAGGTTCAGTTATCTAAGAAAGGGAGATAGTGATAAAGCAAGCTATGCTATTATATTTATACACCTAGTAGGTTATTAATGAGAAGTTTTCCCGTATGGGTAGACTAAGAAGTGATGAGTTTGCGTAGACTGAATGATAAGAGGTAGAGTAAGAGTAACTAGTTTTATTGAGTTAGAGTATACCTTAACTAGAAAAGAGGTTATGATTATGTGTCATTGTCACGCCCCGAGCTACCCCCGAGACGCGGACACGGGACCTAGGACCACAAGTGATCCCAAGCTAACCCTGCTGGCATGATCATGAGCATACTAAATATAATCTGATTAATAGAAACTGTGCGGAAGCTAACTCATAAATAAATCTGAAAGGATGGGGAATACCCATATACTATAACTGAGATAAATGAAAACTGATGAGTTTAATACAAAGAAGATATTAACTCAATACTAAGTTGAATCTAACTATGTCTGAAATAAGCCTTTAAACTGCCTAGCAATGTTGGGACATGCCCCAACTAGGTCTAGCAAAACTGAAAGTAAAGACTAAAAGCGATAAAGATAAACATGTCACTAGTCCTTGAAGAATGAGGACTCACCACTGATGCTGCTGAACTGAAGATCGGGAATCGATCTAAGCGTGATCTGGATACTGAGAACCTGAACCTACATCACGAGAAGATGTAGCGCACGTATGTGTTAGTACTTGAAGGGTACTGAGCATGCAGGATAGAGTAAAGCTGAAATAACATATAACTGAACAAAGCAATAAAAGCAATGAAATAATCTGAACATGATATAGATACTGAATGTTGAGCTAACTGTATGCAATGACCAATTTATAACACGCTGAGACTGAATACTGAATATACTGATAAATGGTCAATGCAATAGAATCTGACTGTACTGTGGGAGCTACTAATAACCGACATAAAACCACATGAGCTAAATGTGGAGTCCGATGTATACACCCCATCGAGAGGAGCCAATCTACCCGGCCAAAGGTATAAAGGCATGACTGGCGTGATCACTAAACTGATGTTGCCCACAAAGGGGACTTACACCTATGTGGCTCATAGTTCTGGGACTATACAGGTATGCTGAATCCCTAGTCCAACTCGGTATTATGCTACTCCCAATAGATTAAGTGTTTAACACATTATGACTGAGTTTCTGTAAGTACTGGATAGCTCGAAACTGAACATGCAAACTGAGAATGCAACAATTAATCTGATAATGATGCATTCATAAACTGAGGCATGTATAACTAAATATATTATGACTGAAATACTGAATAACTCAAAATACTGACATGCAGATACTCATACTTGAAAACCCCTTTTTTGAAAACAATTCAACATCATATTATACTATGATCATTGATGACTTGGGAAGTCATACTGCATAAACATTAATGGTATATCTAGATACCATACTATTCATACATTGATGACCTACTCAATTGTCATACTAATCATGTTTTAGAAGCTCTTTCTCAAAACTCATCTTAACTTTCTCAAAAACTCAGTTTAAAACTCAAGTGTTGTCTTAAAGAAAAGCTTCTCAAGATTTATAACTCAAAATAGGGTTTATGCTGAAATATATTGATAATGTGGCATAAAACTGGAGCATGTATATCTGAATAACTGAAATATCTGACCTAGCATGTGTAATTCAAGAACTAATGAAATACATAGCTAGGGTTCTAAAATTTATGTAAGAAACTGAGCAATAACATGATAATCTGATTTGGAACATTTAAATAACTAATTCATGATGATCTGTTGTAATTCTAGAAACCCTAGGTCTGTTCATAACCATGGAATCAAGAATCTGACTGAATTCTATGGACCTAATGGGTGAAAGGAACCTACTAGTGAAATCCTACATACCTGGTGCCGAATTTCACGGAGAAATCCTTTGATTTCTGGGCTGGAACTGAAGAAAACTTGTTGCGTTCTTGAACTAGGGTTCTTAACCTTTTTCTCCTTTCTTGATTTTAATTTTCTAAGTTTTGATTAATGATTTTAACTAAGGTAAGTTCTAGTTATGTTTCTAGGCTTAATCTGACTAAAACCTCATGATTTAGGGTTTAAACGACGTATCTTAGAGGTTAAACGAAATAGGAAAAGACCAAAAGACCCCTGAATTAACTGCTGTCGGAGTGATAGACGGATTGGACTGACGGGCCGTAGGTCAATCGACGGTCCGTGTATTGGAGTCGTCGATCGAGTCTGCCCGACAGGGCTTCACTAAAACGAGCATAACTTTTTACTCAGAGGTCGGAATTTAGCGAACTCGGTGGCGTTGGAAAGATAATTCAATTATTATCATATCATAGGTCATGGGACACCTAATTCATTTTGTGCTAAAAGTTATGACCATCTGAAGTTGACCCATCAATAATTTTCAGCTAACTGGCTGTTGACCCTAACTTACGGTCAGACCTACGGACCGTGCATCGAATGACGGTCCGTGCTGGTCGACCGTAGTTTATGTCAGAGGTTGGGTAAGGGAAATCTTGATCCACGGACCGTGGTCTGATCTACGGACCGTGGGTCTGTCCGTGAGTCGGGACTTAGTAAATTTTCTGAGCTAGTTTGGGGAGGGGTTGCAATGGTGAACCACGGACCACCAGCACGGGCCGTGGTCTGACCTACGGTCCGTGGATGGTGACCGTAAATTGCACCTGCAACTTCTCAAAATCTGCATTTTTGGTCTGTTTCGGATACGGGGTGTTACAGTCATAGTGTTGGTAACGACCAAGTGTAGGTGCTCGATAGAAAAATAGGAATATTCATAAGGTGATAGATCTAAGTTAGGCTTATGACTTTTGAGGGAAAGCCCATAATAATTAAAGTGTTATAGAACTAATTAGGCAATGAAGTATAGGGAATGAATAAATAGTACTTAAGTTGTGAAGTGGAATGTGGCAGTAATATGTAAGGATGTAGACTGAGAGATAAAGATTGACTACTTGTCATGAGATTTTAGTGGGTGAGTGTTTCTTAATTTTTATCTAGTAGTTGTAAGTTAGTATAGCAAGCGAGAAATCATATTGATATCCGGGTTTAGTAATAAACATTAAGCTTGTATTTGAGATGTGTGTCGTGATCAAAACAATGACAACATGAGAGTGATGATGTTAGTCTTGAGATCTGATCTAGTAGACTTGACATAGAGTAGGTGAGGAATTGAGATGCTAGCTGCAATGAAGATGTGTGGTACAAGTGAGAGATTCTAACTTTTAGATAAGGGAAGTGAAGTGTGGCTAAGTCGTAAGAGTAATAAGAGCATTAAAAGGTGAACCAAGATTGTACGTAATCAGACGAGGTTCCAATTAAGTTAATGATTTTCCATGTGTGCCTAGATAGTATATTTGAGCTGTCAATGTGGAATAGGCTGAGGTAAGCATTATTTTTTCTCCTTAAGAGTTAAATTAAACAGCCTTATAAGCCAATGAAAAGATGTTAATAGAAGAATCTTAGAAAGAAGTCCTAGAAGGAATAGTAGTACCTTCTTATAGAGAGTTTTGTAGCCATGAGGTAAGCCTTTTCAAGTATTAAAGGAAATGTAGACCAGTTTAGAGATGAAGAAATAGGTCCATTGTTTCAAGTGTCGTTTTTAGACCTAAGGGGGAGATGATAAAATGAGAAATCAAGTCAAGTGTTGAGAACGAGATAGTTATGTCTTCGGAAAGAGCTGTAGAGGTACAACAATGCATTCATACTCTAGCGTATTCTTCAAAGTTCAGTCATTTCAACATCATGATAATGTTTCTTATATCAGAATTGTGTTCATGGCCTATGGTCATACACTTCAGAGATATTCACATCTATGCTCAGTTTTCTGAATGAGGGACAAAGACTTTTGCCCATTCATCTCAATCTTACTCCATATAGCTATGGATATCAGTTTCATGATATGAACCCATTAATATAAGAAATCATGTGTCATAGTATGTTCAGTATCACATCCCATGAATTACTCTCAATGGCTAGCAACCGAATGTTGTGTCATGCATATTCTTATATTATAATTCTCAAATTAATCATGCTTATGAACATTCGCCCTAAAGTCCTTTCACTAATCCTTTTTAGTTTTGGAGAGTGGTATTGTTGATAATAGTTGTGTGATGATAGAGGAGAGGATTGCCATTTCTTATTGTGATAGTGATGGTGTGTTTATTCCATCTAAGGTTATGAATGTGGAGGAAGAAGGAGATAAGGTTTTACAATGAGTACTAAGTCAGCTTATAGGTGGTAATGCATGAAAGTTCAATTGTTAGAGATGATAAGAGGATAGAAAGTTCTAAAAACCTAAAAACCTTATTTTAATATCTACGGCCAAGTGGTACAGGGTATTAAATAAATTATGAACTTGGTGCATTATCCATAAACTTAATTAAGTATTAAAAAAAATACCCTTAATCAATTAACTATAGTTAAAAGAATAGTTCAACATTTTCAAATCAACTTTCTCCACTAATCCAAAATGACAAGGAGCAACTATCGGGAGCGATAAAATAGTAACCATACAAATACTTCTAAGAATGACCTTTCAGGTCACTAAAAAATCCAATACTAGAGCTTTTCCTTTCTGAAAAATATCCAAAGACACACAATCTAATTCAACAATTAACCATAATAAGATTCCAGAAATAATAACACCCATATCATATAATTTGAAAAATGGGTCAAGTCAACTCAAAAAACAAAATTCTGAAAATGGGGTATGGATTTGAAAATCATTACTTGAAATTTTACCCAAGGTATTTTGAACTCATTGGTGAAAATCATTTCGAAAAAAGGAGTTATATTTGTTCTCAGTTAGTATTTTACTTTAAAACTCAAGTTCTGAAAAACCTTGCACTTGGCCAATCAAAATTCCAATTTCAGACATTAAAAATCCACAAATGATTAAAGGGAATAGAAGTTTAAGGGTTACAAAGACTACCCAAATGATTCACCACGGAAAAAATCTTTAAAATCCCCTCTAAGGGTTTTCAAAAACTCAAAATGGAGAGAAATGAGGTAAAACCCCAAAATTTCATTCAAAAATCCACGTCTGATAACGTAAAATGTAGATTCACTTTTAATAACAACGCTAAAACAAGCCCTGGCTCACAAGCAAACCCCGGATAAAATGTATTCTTTCTTTCGCAAACTGACCTTCACTTATGTGAAGGTCGAGAAAGCTCTCCCGATGTGATGGTCAGAAAACCTAGCTCTCGTGGATGCGAGCTGGACTTCTCTAATGGGAATGTCAAGAAAGCGATGACCCTTCATGAAAGCCAGACACACCTGACATCAGAAAATTCAGCCTAATCTCAAATCTCTGAATGGACCCTCAAGTTTCGTTTCAGAACCTATTACACACATAAGACATATACAACTTCTATAAACTTGACATGTTAGACTCAATGGAACAATAAAAACATGAAGCCGAGGTATTTGTAACACCTCAGATCTCAAAATGAAGAAAAATCCTAGTTTTCAGAAAATTAGTGCTAGTACTAACGGAAGCACCCACGGACCGTAGGTGGGGTTCCATCATTGGGCAGCAAATTTTAAAGTCTTTGATCCCACCCATGATCAACTAGTACGGTCCATGGTTGGACCAACGAACCGTAAGTGAAGATCAGCTGCCAATTAGAGGGAAATTTCCTATTGGGTCAACTTCAAATGGTCATCACTCTTAGCACAAAAGGAATTAAGTAGCCCATGACCTACTGTATGATAGATAATTGAATCTTCTTTACAACGCCACTGAGTTTGCTAAAATTCCATCTCCGAGTAAAGAGTTATGCTCGTTTAAGTGTAGTCCTGTCGGGCAGTTTGACCTACGCCCCAACCTATGGATTGTAGGTTGATCTACGGCCTGTAGGTCCCTCCGAGGGTGGCTTTCGACAACTTTTAAGTTAGGGTCATTTAGGTCTTTTTTCTATGCATTGGGCACTTAAACTTCATCATTTTACACCTAAACTACGTCGTTTTACTGAGAATAAGTCTAATAACTTAGTGAGACATATCCAAAACTTTTTTTCACCAAAAGTCATCAAAACCTAGAACAAAAGAGGAGAAAAGAGGTGACCCAAACCCTTCCAAGAACGCAACAAGTTTTCTTCAGTTCCAGCCCCGAAATCAAAATATTTCTCTTAGAAATTCGTCACTAGGTATGTGAGATTTCACTAGTCGGTTCCTTTCGCCCATTAGGTCCCTAGAATATAGTCAGATTCTTGATTCCCTTATTTCTAACTAGACCTAGGGTTTCTAGAACTTCAGTAGATTATTATAAATTAGTTACTTAATGTTCCAAATCAGTTTATCATGGCTTTTAGCATATTTTAGTATAGATTCCTTCATAAAATCAGAACCCGAGCTATGTAGTTCTTTAGTTGATGAATTACATTTGCTAGGTCAGCTATTTCAGATATTTCAGACATACATGCCTCAGTTTCATATGTGTCATTATCAGTAAATTAATGTTGCATTCTCAGATTTTGCATGTCAGTATTTTGAGCTATCCACACTACATTATTTTAGTTATAATGTGTTAAATTGCATAATAAATTGGGAGAAGCTTAATACCAAGTTGGACTAGGGTCAATCACCCTTATAGTCCCAGAACTACGTGGCCTGGAGGTTGTAAGTCTCCTCTGTGGGCATCATTTTAGTGATCACGCCAGTCATGCCTCTAAACCTTTGGCAGGGTATATTGGGTCCTCTCGATGAGGCGTATACATCAGACTCCACATTTAGCTCATGTGGTTTTATGTCGGTTATTAGTAGCTCTCATAGTTCAGTCAGACTCAATTCCATTGACCATATGTCTCAACACGTTATAAAATTAGTCATTGCATTTAGTTTAGTCCACATTCAGTATATTCAGTAACCTTATCATGTTCAGATTATATCCTTGATTTATTGTTTGTTCAGTTATATGTTTATTTCAGCTGTACTCTATCTTGCATGCTCAGTACCATTCAACTAATGACGCATACTCTGCGCTACATCTTCTTGTGATGTAAGTTAAGGCCCTCAGCTCTCAGATCACGCATAAATCTGTCATTGACCTCCAGTTCAGTAGCATCAGTGGTGTGTCCTCATTCTTCGAGGACAATTGACATGTTACCTTTCCATCTGTAGTGTTTTAGTTTTAGTTTTTATATAGTTAACTGGGAACATGTCTCAGCATCTCTAGTCAGTTAGAGGATTATTTCAGATATAATTAGATTAAACTTTTGCATTTGAGTTTGACCTTTCAGTTGTTGTTAAACTCTCAGTTTTATATATTCAGATAGTTTATGGGTATTCCCCATCATTTCAATTTATCTCATGATTTAGCTTCCGCACAATATTTCTTTACTTCAGTTTATTTAGTATGCTTATGATATGCCAGTAGGGTTAGCTTGGGGTCACTCGTGATCCTAGGTCTCCTGTCCGCGTCCTGTGTGTAGCCTCGGCGCATGACAAACTTGGTATCAGAGCATTAGGTTCAAGAGTCCTAGGATGTCTATAAAGCCACACTAATTAGAGTCCTTTTAATGGGTGTGAAGTGCACCACATCTAATGAGAGGGAGGCTACAAAATGTTTTAGGAAAACTTCATTTTCTTGTTTCTCTTATCGTGCATAAGGTATGATCTAATTCCTTCGTTCTAACTCGACGTTCTACATTTCAGGTCATGCCTCTTCGTAGAGCTAACACCAGGATTACAAACGCAGCTCCTCCAGTCCTAGATTAGGAAGTTTTGAATGCAAAGTTTCAGAACGCTATCCAGCTGTTGGCTCATATTCTGACCAACCAGAACAACTAGCACGCCCCAGTTCCTGCAAATGCTAATGTTGGGTCAGCTGCATCTTGAGTTTGGGTTTTTGTTAGGATGAAGCCGCCTGAGTTCTTAGGATCACAGATTGGTGAGGATCCCCAAAACTTCATAGAAAAGGTCAAGAAGTTCTTTGAAGTGATGCATGCAACTAGGAATGATTAGGTTGAGTTGGCATCTTACCAGCTTAAGGATGTGGCTCATATTTGGTATACTCAATGGAAAGAGAACAAGGGTACAAATGCAGCTCCTATCACTTGGGAATGCTTTAGTGAGACCTTTCTAGATAGGTCTTCCCAAAAGAGTTAAGGGAGGCAAAAGCTCAAGAATTCATGAACTTGGGGCAAGGGAGCATGACATTCCAAGAGTATGGACTAAAGTTCACCCAACTCTCCAGGTATGTTCCTCACATAGTTGCTGACTCCAGGGCCTAGATGAATAAGTTTCTATATGGAGTGTCAGACTTAGTGAAAACAGAGTGCAGGAATACTATATTGATGGAAAACATGAACATCTCTAGGCTCATGACTTATGCTCAGCAGGTTGAAGGAGATAAGCTTAAGGAATAGGCTAAGGAGAAGAAGAAGGCTAGGACTGGGAATTATAAGTATTCTCAATAGAAATTGGGTGGTGGAAATCTCTTGCAGGGTCAACAAAAATCTTCAGCCCCATCCCCTTCATCAGCTATTGTTCCATCCTGTAAGTTCAGACATGATCAGAAGGTAGGCATTAGGCTCTTAGTCTCAGTGGAGTGTTTCAGGCACCAGAACCTACCTAACTTGCCCAAAGTGTAGTAAGAACCATCCGAGCGAGTGTCTTGCATGGTATGAAGGATGTTTTTGGTGTGGTCAATCTGGTCACAAGTTGAGAGATAGTCATTCTAAACAGGGGCAAGGAGGTAGTAATGGTAGAGCTCAGTCTACAACTTCAACAGCACCAGTAGGTCGCCCGACTCAGCAGGATAACTCATGTGGTACAGGTAGCAGTCAGGGCCAGAACAGGCTCTATGCTTTTTAGGCTCGCCAGGATCAGGAAGATTTTCCTGATGTAGTCACGTATACGTAACGAGTCTTTAATCTCGATGTTTATGCTTTGTTAGATCTAGGGGCTACCCTTTCCTTTGTAACTCCTTATCTAGTAGTCAACTTTAATGTTAGTCCAGAAACTCTCTCAGAACCCTTCTCAGTCTCTACTCCAGTCGGTGACCCAGTTATAGCTAGACGGGTATACAGAAATTGCCCTGTCACAGTCTCTCAGAAAGTCACCTCAGAAGATCTCGTAGAGTTAGAAATGGTAGACTTTGATGTCATTCTAGGCATGGATTGGTTACATTCATCTTATGTCTCAGTCGATTGTAGAACTAGAATAATTCATTTTAAGTTTCCAAACAAAACAATTCTAGAATGGAAGGGTAGTAGCTTAGCGCCTATGGGTCGATTCATTTCTTACCTTAAGGCTAGAAAGATGATTTCCAAGGGGTATATTTATCATCTAGTTCGAGTTAAGGATTCAAGCTCCGAAACCCCAACTCTTGAATCAGTTCCAGTGGTTAACAAGTTTCGAGAAGATTTTCTAGAAGATCTTCCCGGAGTTTCCCCCGAAAAGGTAATTGACTTCGGAATAGATCTCCTTCTAGATACCTAGCCTATCTCCATTCCTCCTTACAGAATGGCTCCAGCTGAGCTTAAGGAATTAAAAGAGCAATTGAAAGACATTGTAGATAAGGGCTTTATCAGACCTAGTATTTCCCCATGAGGTGTGGCAGTGTTATTTGTGAAAAAGAAAGATGGCTCTCTCAGAATGTGCATTGATTATAGGCCATTGAACATGGTCACAATCAAGAATAAGTACCCTATCCCCAGGATTGATGACTTGTTTGACCACGTTCAGGGTTCTAGTCATTTCTCTAAGATAGACCTCAGATCCGGTTATCATCAACTCAGAGTCAGAGATAGTGACATCCCAAAAATAGCCATCAGAACTCGGTATGGTCATTATGAATTTGTAGTTATGTCATTTAGACTAACCAATGCTCTTGCAACTTTCATGGACTTGATGAACATAGTGTTCAAGCAGTATTTGGAATTGTTACGTTATCGTCATTATTGATGATATCCTCATTTACTCTAGGAATGAGGAAGAACATGCGACTCATTTGAGGGTTGCAATTTGTTGCTTTCCATGGGCATGTAGTTTCTAGCGAAGGAATCCGATTGGATTCTCAGACAATAGAAGCAGTGAATTTATGGCCAAGACCTACCTCTCCCACTGACATTAGAAGTTTCTTGGGTTTGTCTAGTTATTACAGAAGATTCGTAGAAGGATTTTTATCAATAACCTCTCCATTGACTAGGTTGACTCAGAAGTAAGTCAAATTTTAGTGGTCAGACAATTATGAGAAAAGCTTTGCAGAACTGAAAACTAGTTTGACTACAACTCCTATTTTGACTCTACCAGAGGGTTCAGACGGCTATGTGATCTATTGTGATGCATCCAGAGTCGGCCTAGGTTGTGTTTTGATGCAGCGAGATAAGGTTATAACTTATACTTCTAGACAACTTAAGGTGCATGTGAAGAATTATCCGACTCATAACCTCGAGTTTACAGCGGTGGTGTTTGCACTTAAGATTTGGAGACACTACTTGTATGGTGTTCATGTAGATGTGTTCACAGACCATAAAAGCCTTCAGTATGTATTCACCTAGAAAGAGTTAAATCTTCGCCAGCGGAGATGACATGAGTTCCTCAAGGACTCTGACATGAGTGTACATTTATCATCCTAGGTAAGGCCAACGTAGTAACAGATGCTTTTAGCAAACTATCTATGGGTAGTGTAGCACATGTCGAGGAAGAAAGGAAAGAACTAGCGAAGGATGTTCACAGGCTTGCTTGCTTGGGAGTTCGCCTTAAGAGCATATCAGATGGAGGTGTACCAGTTCAGAATGGGTCAGAATCTTCGTTGGTAGCGGAGGTTAAGGGAAAATTGGACAGTGATCCTATATTACTTCAGTTTGAAGGTTCAGTTCACCAATAGAAAGTAGAGGTTTTCACCCAAGGGGGAGATGGTCACTTATGTATTCCTAAGATGGATGAGTAGATGAAGCAACCTTGATTGGGCCAGATTCAGTTCATGATGTTATGGAAAAAGTTCAGCTTATTAGAAATAGATTGAAGATAGAAGTCCTATGCAGATGTAAGGAGAAGAGACTTAGAGTTTGATATAGACGATTAGGTTTTCCTGAAAGTATCACCATGAATGGGTGGTGAGAATTGACAAACTAGATTGGGAAGTAGAAGCAACCATGAAGGCCTAGTATCCTCATTTCTTTCCTTCCGATTCCATTTTAGCTCGAGATAACAAGTTTCCTCTCTAGTCTTTCAGATTACTCATGCGTAAATTCAGTCTTAGTATCATGTTCCTTCAACGTTCTTGCATTTTCAGCGTATTCACAAGTTTTGGAACTCAGTTTAGTCAGAAATCAGTTTCTAGTACTTAGTGGTAGGGATTGCAACTCCTTCCCTCTATATTCAGATTGTTTAGACTTTATTCGAGGATGAATGTTCCCAAGGGGGAGATATTGTAACACCTAAGATCTTAAAATGAAGAAAAATCCTAATTTTCAGAAAACTGGTGCTAGTACCAACGGAACCACCCATGGACCGCAGGTAGAACCATGGGCAGTAGGTGTGGTTCCGTCGTTGGGCACCAAATGTTTAAAGTCTCTGATCCCACCCACGATCGACTAGTACAGTCTGTGGTTGGACCTACGGACCGTAGGTTTTACCATAAGTTAAGGTCAACAGCCAATTAGAGGGAAATTGTTGATTGGGTCAACTTCAAATAGTCATCACTCTAGCACAAAAGGAATTAGGTGGCCCATGACATACTATATGATAGATAATTGAATCCTCTTTCCAACTCCACCAAGTTTACTAAAATCCCATCTCGAGTAAAATGTTATGCTCATTTTAGTGAAGCCCTATCGGGTAGACTTGACCTACGACCAAACCTACGGCTCGTAGGTCCCTCCGTGGGTGGCTTTCAGATTCTTTTAAGTAGGATCATTTAGGTTTTTTTCTATGCATTGGGCACTTAAACTTCATTGCTTTACACCTAAATTACGTCATTTTAATCAGAATAAGTCTGATAACTTGGTCAGACATATCCAGAACCTTTTTTCACCAAAAAAATCATCACAAAAGATGAGAAAAGAGGCGACCCAAACCCTTCCAGGAACGCAACAAGTTTTCTTCAGTTCACACCCTAAAATCAAAATATTTCTCTATGAATTTTGTCACCGAATATGTGGAATTTCACTAGTGGGTTCCTTTCGCCCATTAGGTCCATAGAATTCAGTCAGGTTCTTGATTCCCTTACTATTAACTCGACCTAGGATTTTTAGAACTTCAGCAGATTATAATGAATTAGTTGCTTAATGTTCCAAATCAGTTTATCATGGCTTTTAGCATGTTTTAGTATAGATTCCTTCATAAATTAAGAACCCTAGCTATGTAGTTCTTTAGTTCATGAATTACAATTGCTAGGTCAGCTATTTCAGATAATTCATATATTTCAGACATACATGCCTCAGTTTCGAATGTGTCACTATCAGTATATTAATGTTGCATTCTCAGATTTTGCATGTCAGTATTTTGAGCTATCCATACTACAGTATTTTAGTTATAATGTGTTAAATTGCATAATCAATTGGGAGAATCTTAATACCGAGTTGGACTAGGATCAGTCACCCTTATAGTCCCAGAACTACATGCCCCTTAGGTTGTAAGTCCCCTTTGTGGGCATCATTTTAGTGATCACGCCAGTCATACCTCTATACCTTTGGTTGGTATATTGAGTCTTCTCGATGGGGCGTATATATTAGACTCCACATTTAGATCATGTGGTTTTATGTCGATTATTAGTAGCTCCCGCAGTTCAGTCAGTCTCTATTGCATTGACCATACTATCAGTACAGTTCAGTTTTAAGTTTCAACACGTTATAAAATTGGTCATTGCATTCAGTTTAGTTCACATTCAAGTAATCACGCGTACTCTGCGCTACATCTTCTCGTGATGTGGGTTCGGGCCCTTAGCTCTCAGATCACACATAGATCAGTTCTTGACCTCCAGTTCAGCAGCCTTTGTGGTGAATCCTCATTCTTTGAGGACGATTGACATGTTACCTTTTCATCTATAGTCTTTTAAGTTTAGTTTTGCTAGAGTTAGCTGAGACATGTCTCAGCATCTCTAGTCAGTTAGAGGCTTATTTCAGACATAGTTAGATTCAGCTTCAGAATTTGAGTTTGACCATTCAGTTGTTGTTAAACTCTCACTTTTATATATTCAGATAGTTTATGAATATTCCCCATCATTTCAATTTATCTCATGATTTAGCTTCTGCACGGTATTTCTTTACTTTAGTTTATTTAGTATACTTATGATATGCCAGCAGGGTTAGTTGGGGTTACTCCTGATCCTAGGTCTCGTGTTCGCGTCATGTGGGTAGCCTTGGGGAGTGATAGTTTTCTTAACTCGAAACTCATGAAAGTCGCAATGAACAAACATAACACCTAAAAAGGCCAAAACAAGCTTGAGACCTCTGAAAATTCAACGAAAACCTCCTATAGGCCTAAAATCACTCCCTAATCAACGGAACTATCATAAATTTAATCCAAGCATCTGAACCCCAAATCCATGAAAAGACTATGAATCTGAAATCGACAACTCTTGTGGACAAATTTACATATTCTGGGACTATTGGAATTAACAAAAATCCATTTCGAGACCTGAAACTCTACAAGACACCAAAAATCATTTTAAGCAACTTAAGCCTTTTCAATTCAAAATATTTCATAACTAACTTTTTACTCAAAGTTTGAAACCAAATTCAAAATCCAATCAGAAATTACCCGGGGTCGATATCACGAGGGTAAAATGGTTATTTTACAAATATTCCAAAAATGACCTTCTAGGTCACTATACTTTGGTTGTCAAACTTTTGGAGAATAATGGAATTGACGACGCAACCTTTTTAACCTATAAGCTTTTGTATATTAAAGAAGAAAATATAAAAGAAAAGAAGGTTTCAAAAATCTAAGGATTCTCATATATTGATCATTTGCATTTCTCCTTTGGCAAAGTTTTGTTTTTAACAAAAAAAATAGTTCTTTTATTACATAAGGGTAGATGGAGGAGAAATGAGTGAAATAATTACATATGGAGAATTGAACCATCACCAATACGATGTTCAAAATTTAGGTAGTCAACCAATTGACCTACTGACTTCTATTATGTAGTAAATAATGATATAGTTATCACTTTTTCCTATCATGCAACAAATGTAGAATAACAATCATGGAGAAATGTAACTGTAAGTGAGATAAGTTTTTCCTCATTTGGAATTGAACAATTATAACTAATGTGGTGACTTAGTAAAAGAAAGTAATGCTACCAACAGTGTAGTTATAAGTGATGTAGTAACTTATTGAATAAATTAATTAAAAGGATTAATTTCAGAAGGTATTTTAGGAAAATAATGGATCATACTTGAAATTTCGATGTCCAAAGTGAAAATGTGATGTAAAGAAAATGAAACATTTGAAATAAATAAGCTTAGTAATAAATAACAAATGAGGAAAAAAAGCCCTCAATAGATTTCTAAATTTTAGATGATAACAGAGTACATAGCTCTATGAGAATTGAGGTTTTAAACCACCTGGCCGTTTGAAGGAGCTTTATGAGACCATTTAAGGGTGGCCAAATTAACCCATCAAATCATGACCCGGGCTTTTGGAACTTGTGTGCAGGTCAAATTTCAATTTCAAAAGGCATAAATTATGTCGCAAAAGGCATAACAAGTTATCTCGTACTGTAAAACCGAATTCCTGCAGAGCTCATGTTAGGTGAGGCAACAGTTCAATTTCTAAAACAAGTTATCCCCTAAAAGGTATAATAAGTTATGTTGTACTGCATAAGTTAATTCCTACTGAATCTTATGTTGAGTGAGAAAAATATTTTCTGAACTTATGTCTAGCAAACTATGTCTTAAATATACTATACAACTTATGTTGCATAACTTAATTACTAAATAACTTATGTGGAGCGAGATAAAAGTTCTCTTAACTTTTGTCTCGGTTTAATTAAATATATTTTGTTGAATCTGATTGTAGGATATTATCAAGTAGGCAAGGATCTCTAATAACATTCCAAGAATCTTGCATCAAAGAATTGTTATCTCTATATCCAAGTTTAAGTCACAATGATAATCATTTTAAAGATTTTGTATCATTGTTCAAAACTTTCAACTTACGTGTGTTCACCTAGATGTATGAATTTTGTAGGATAACATTGTCACACCCCTTTTTGTCAAGTTTGTTCAATTAAAATAACGTTAGTAAGAAGATATTATTTTATTTACTGAAATAGAGTCATCACTTGGAATTGAGTTATGGTGTCCCAAGTCGTATTTTTGAATCTCTAATCGAAAGAAAATGGCTCTTTGCATTGGTAAATGAAAACAATGGACCAGGTAAGGAATTCTACTGATCCATTAAAAGGTATGAGGCACTCCTGAATCACGTAGTTCTAACACAGTCACTTTTATCAACTTATAGTTGACATATATTAGTGTTGGACAAATCAAATCGTTAATTATGCCTATGATTTACTTAAATTGTTCAATTTTATTAGTCTTAACTAAGATGCGAAGTTACAACCATGGCTTCGATATACATCGGTTAGAACACATGAACGTGACCTCGCCTTGGGTATCACATCCTAAATTTTAGCATATTCGTCTTGGTTAGACTAAAAGTTATTATATTATTAAAAGTGTGTAGGTCAATACGCGTACATGTTACCTTGTCATTTTATTTATATTTCCTTATTTGATATGCGAAGTTGCGACCTCATGCAAGGCGATATATTATATGTTCCCTCTTTACAACGTAAGACTTATTGAAGCATTTATTCTACTATGTTGGGACAACTAATTTTGTCCCTTTTCTCTCATTCCTTTTATTGATTGCAACAGGCATTCAATTAAAAAAAATCATCTTACCTTTAATACCTTTATTAAGTAATTAATCCCTTAGATTTCTTTCTTCAGCCAAAATTTCTATTGTTGACGTATGCGTTCAATAAACTCAAAAGTCTAATGCATTATTAACAATAAACAAACTGATTGCCATGACCCTATATGCCAAATAAGTAACCAAATGTTATAGTGAACTACTCCCAATTAATCCAAATAAAATAGTTCACTTTAAACTTAAAATCAAGTAAGCAACACATGACAAATTATTAGAAAAAATAGAAGCATGCCAACCCCAAATTTAACTCTTTTTTTTAAATGGGTTGAAGCAGTAAATTAGCAAGATACACTAACACCCATTCATATTATAAATATAATAAGAGTTTATAACCTCAACTAATGGTTTTAGCTATTCTTACTAGAAATGAAAAATATAAGATAAAATATGTTCCGAAAATATCGCGGGTTATTAACTAGCACACAATCACAAGCAACTAAAATAGAAAAGAAAAATAACATAATGAATTAACAAGGTTAGGCTAGACTAATCCTCCAAGCAAATGTTGATAGAGTTTTTCACTATGAAAAAAAGAAGAAGAAGTGTAAAATCCTTTAGAATCTTCAACTACATCCCTTATATATAGATCCCAAGTAGTCTCAAACCTATAAGGAAAAGGCTACCCTAATATTTAAAGGACATTATATTTCATTTCCAAATCTATTAGAACAAAGAGTGTTCTAAGATTAAACAATGAAGAAGATGCAAACTTGCTAAGTCAAAATGACCATGCAGGTGTACGTAGTCGCACAAATATTATTGAATTTCTATTGAAGAAATCATACCCACAAAGACTTGTCAATCAACTATTTACGAAATTAAACTAATTAATGTGCTGCCACAAGTGCCAAACTTCAGAAAAACAAAATTTAACTCAAGTTGGCGCACTGCTTAGCACATTGTGTGCCCTATCAAGGGCACTACGTGGCGTGCTGCATTCGGCCTTTTTTGAGTGAAAATTATTTCAAAGTCAAATCCAAGATGATTAGCTAAGATATAGATTATATGAACAGAAAAAAAAACATAACAAATTCAATATTTTGCAACTGAAGTACTAGGCAGTCCATGTTTTCAATAGATCAATGTAGACCAAATAATGATTTAACATTTGAATATAAATAAACAAGACTTTAGTCTTAACTCCAATTAATTGTCTTAACTTCTAGATCCATCAATACAAACTAAAATATTCTTCAATGTTTGGTCAACAATCAACAATACTTATTGTCTTCAAAATCTGTCTGTATATAAACACACTGAAGGTGATAAAATTCATATCAAATAGCACCATATTATTTCTTGTTGGGATGGGAACATTCTCCTTCATGGACAACATGAACTTGTAAGTAAAGTCCTTTGATATGTTTTTCTCTCACAAATTCACAAATACACATATCATTTTCTCCACAAGATTCACCTTACATAAATTTTCCACCCGCCAATTAGCCATATTCTACCGTCCTGCCAAATCTTGAGTTTTGCCTCAAATTCTCTGCCATCAGAGTCACGAATTGTCATTCATGAAGGGAGTTCAAGTTGGTAATCTCTCACCACATCAACCGGAACGTACTACAATTAGGAAAAAAGGCTTTGCTAAATTAGAATATTATAAGATTGAACTATAAAACAATCACCAAAATAATAGGTTAATAATTACCAGATGATTTCTCCTATCTGGACGTATTTTTGTTACAAAGTAAGGATTTTTTGGCTTAGTTGCACGTCCACTTCTTCATATATCTGTAGAAAATTGGTCATGTGGATTATTCACCTTACCAGCAGTCGTACTTTTGCATCTAGCTGAATCAAAAAAAAGTTAACGGGTCAAGTTCGCCAACAGATAACATGGATACTCAGAGTTACTCTATATATTTTTGTCTACAAGATCATCTTTTATTGAACGTGGACTTTAAGAAAGAAATCATAATGTTGACACATATCAAAAGTATTAGAAAATGATATTTAACTTGATTTATTTATTGTTATTCAAAAAACTAAAAAAAAGTTCCTTTAACAGACTCATTTTGTCAGAGGACCAAATAACTAAACCTTTTCAAAAATTATTTTAAACGTGTATCCTAAAATATATCATGACACTAACATGAATACAAGATCATATCTAAATATTCATAGATGTCATTTTTGTAGTAACATACTAACAAGAGAGGAATTGAATTGCATATGAGAGTAAATTTAAAGATCTTTAATTTTTGCTTACCTTTGGAACGTGGTGCCGTTATGTTGAATATGCCAGTCCTTTCTTTCTCTTCCTCCTCTTCTTTGTATTCATCATCATCATCATCTTCTTCTTCTTCTTCTTTTTCTTCGTCTTCCTTATCAACATCCTCTTCTGGAACCTCTTATGTCTTTTCACATTCCTTTTCTTCATCATCTTTTTCTCCTATCATGTTATTCCCATCCCTAACATCAGAAGAAGAAATATTCTTGCTATCTCTAGCCCTAGTATTCACTTTTGGCTCCACACTCTTTTGATGTTCAACATTTATTTTCTCTACTTCCTCCTCTTTCACAGCATGTTGTACACCCACATCTCCTTTCTTTACACACCCATTTCTTCCAAGTAGTTTGAAGTAAAATATTCTAGTTCCATCATAGTCAAAAATAAAGAAGTCTCCAAGCTCTAAGATGTTGTCCTTCATGAATTTTTCCCATCCATATTCAAAATAAATATCGTTTCCTGATTTGGTTACCCCTATAGGCCACATATTTCCAAACCGATCCCTAAGGAAATGTTTCTTGGTAATATTCCATTTTTGTAATCGGTATAACCTGTGGGATGTTTCTGCGAAGAAAAAAAGTTTGACTTTTGAAAAAATAAATGCAAAAGAACATTAATCTTTAAATCACATTGATCATATCATAAAAACAAAACAAGCTGCAGATTAAAAAATATTTCAAACTCAGAGTTTGAGACTTTTGATGCTAGAATTCAAGAATGTTACTATTTTAGAAACTATAAAATG
Organism: Solanum verrucosum; assembly: GCF_900185275.1. NCBI lineage: Eukaryota > Viridiplantae > Streptophyta > Magnoliopsida > Solanales > Solanaceae > Solanum > Solanum verrucosum. Next base: position 301,636 of record NW_026019558.1, read on the forward strand.
AAATGTAAGGCATTTTCATAGTTTTACCATAAAATTACTTCCTTCAACACTAATAATATTGTTAGTTTGAAATGAAATATGCAATTTCTAACATTGATTGACTAAATTAAACATAATACTAATAAAAAGTAGGGATTTAACATCTATAAAAAACCGTATAAAATTTATTTGCATCACAAAATAGCATCTATCCACCTTTTAATTTCCCTCCCCTAATTAAAAACACATATATTCAAAAACTATTAATTGAAAATATTTTAAGAAAAAGAGTCAACAACAATCGTAGATTAAATACATGAATATAAGAACACAAAAAGAAGATGAAAGGGAAAGTACAATTAAAAAATATAAAATAACACAAGGTATCCAAGTTTTACATATCAAAATCTCAACAAAGCCTTCCCCTCCCCTATATATATCCGCTACTCGCATCTCCAAAAAATAATTCAAGAAAAAAAGTTCCATCAAAGAACATGAGAGGGGGAGTACACTTATCAGTCGCTTTGCACTGATTTCAGGGATGAAAACCTTGAAGAAGCCCTTTTCCATGTTCTTTTTTATTGCTAAGGTTTAGGAGGATAGCATAATTGCAGCGCAACCTATTAACCCTAAAAGAGAAAAAGATTGCAAATAATGAGAAGTTTATCATATATTAATATTAAGCCTGTTAAGTGGGTCGCATCAGGTCAGACCGGCCCATTAAAAATTACATTGATCTCCGGCCCCGAGCAGGGTTGGATCAGCTATAACTGGGTCAGTACCGTTCAAGCTCAACAATGCAAAACTTCTGTATGGCTCAATCCACAACCCGCTAGCCCAACTCTTGGGCCAACTGTACCACGTTCCAGTGGGCTTAACGGACCGAGTCATTATATATTTTTTCTTATCAATGTTTATTAATTTGAAAATTTTATTCAATTGTCAATATAGTGTATTGTTAACTATTTAATTTTGAAATAATTATAATTGTTTATAATGATAGAATACTTCTATATATGTGTACCTAAAATGTATACCAAATACACCCAGAATATACTATTTATTATTATTATAATAACATATATATATATACTTACAATGTACACTAAATATACACACAATATATTATATATCATTTTAGAATTATTATATTATACTATATATACACACTTATAATGGATACCAAATATACACACAATATACTATCTATAATAATAGTATATACAAGATATAAAAGTTACAATATATAAAAGGTAAAAAGGTCTGAAATATATCTGAAATTTGACCAAAATTGTTGTAACGATACCAAACTTTGGAAATGACCTTTTACCCCATGTACGATTTAATAGTGTATTTTAAAAGTATATATGTGCCCACGTGGACATTATAAATATTGCATAATTATAAATAGTAGCGTGTCCATGTGGGCACATATATACCTTTAAAATACACTATTAAATAGTGCAGGGGGGTAAAAGGTCCTCCATAAAGTTTGGTATCATAACAGCGATTTCGGCCAAAGTTGAAGTATTTTTCAAACCACTTTCCCAATATAAAAGGTACAACTTACAACTTACAAGATTCTTAAATAATAGTATTTTGAATTTTTATGTGTCAATACTTGTTTAAGTAATATTTGCTAACATTAATTTTTCAACTATTGACTCATTATAGTGATTGCATGTTTAATTGTCAATATATTCTTATGTAAAATAATTATAATTATTTCATTGAAGTTATACAAATTTTATTAAAAAGAAATAAGGGAATGCAAAGACTCTTCTTCCTCCTATTCCTCTTCTTCCTCTTCCTATTCTTCCACTTCTTCCTCTTCCTCCTCTTCCTCCTCTTCTTTCTCTTCTTCCTCCTCTTCCTCTTCCTCCTCCTCTTCCTCTTCCTCTTCCTCTCTTCCTCTTCCTCTTCCTCTTCCTCTTCCTCTTCCTCTTCCTCTTCTTCTTCTTCTTCTTCTTCTTCTTCTTATTCTTCTTCTTTCTCCTCTTCTTCCTCTTCTTCCTCTTCTTCTTCCTCTTCTTCCTGTTTTTCTTCCTCCTCCCCCTCCTCCTCTTCTTCTTCTTCTTCTTCCTCTTTTTCCTCTTCTTGTATGAAGGTCTGAAAATTAGTAGAATATTCACCTTTCAAGATTATTAAAAGCTAGAGCACGGTGCATCTACCTCGGATGAATTATTGAAAGCTATTGAAGAGTCTGAAGTTACCCTCGTTGTTTTCTCAAAGACTTATGTTATGTCAAGGTGGTGCTTGGATGAAAAAGTAAGGAATATGGATTGCAAGACTCAATATGGACAAACAGTCATACCGGTCTTCTATTATTTGGATCCATCAGAAGTTTAGAACCAAAAGGACAGCTTGTGAAAGCCTTTGCCAAACATGAATTAAAGTATAAGGATGATGTTGATAGTGCTTGTTTCCTTGCGAATACTAAAGAAAATAAAGAAATGCACTCTCTACAAAATATCCTTCTCTCTGAACTGCTAAGGAAAAATTAAGAATACATGAATAATAAAGAGGACGGGAAACACTTGATGGCTCGTAGACTTCGTTTTAAGAAGGTCTTAGTTGTGCTTGATGATATAAATCACGAAGACCATTTGGATAACCTAGCAGGAGATCTTGATTGCTTCGGCAAGGGCAGTAGGATTATTGCAACAACAAGTGAAAAATATTTGATAGGGAAGAATGAAGTAGTATATAAAGTGACTTTACTAACTGATCATCAAGCTATTCAATTGTTCAATCTACATGTGCTTTCAAGGAGGAAGTTGCAGATAAGGCATTTGCGAAGCTAATGTTGGAGGCGGTCGGTCATGCTAATGAAATTCCTTTAGCCCTAAAAGTCTAGGGTTCTTTCTTAGATAATAGAGACATAACTGCGTGGAAAAATGCTATAGAGAAAATGAAAATAAACTCTAAATCAGAAATTGTTGAAAATCTCAAAATTAGCTATGATGGGCTTGAGACCACACAATAAGATGTATTTCTATATTTATCATGCTTCTGATGAGGGTAAACAAAAGATTACATCATGCAAATTCGTGAGAGTTGTTATTCTTGATTAAGTATCACATTGAGCGTCGTAATTGACAAATCTTTTGTGTTCATCTTTGGCGGTACAATTCAAATGCATGACTTAATACAAGATATGGATAAATATATAGTAGAAATACAAAATGATGATCCGGGTGAATATATAAGACTATGGGATGCTAAAGATTTCGAAGAAGTGATGGTCAACAATAGAGTAAATAGACTAAACAATGCAATAATATTCAATTTATGGTTTTCATATACCAAAATTTGTTTATCTTATGCTGTTAAGTTATAAATTAGTCTAGTAGCCGCTTAAAATGTGTCACGGCCTGAGCCTACACCCTGGACATGGTCGGCACTCGAGAACCATGCGAACCCTCATCCTGGTTGACTACAAGCGGAAGACTAACTCAAGCAAACAAAGCTTAAAAACTGAATAAAAAATTATGAAACTCAAATACAAAGCTTTAACTCAAATGAAAAACTCTGAATAAAACTAATATATTCAACTCACCACAAAATAGGAAACTTAAGACCTTAAAATATTTAACAAAATAAATGAACAGACTTTTGAAACTCTACTATCTATCTATGAAGCCTCTAAATGACAAAGATGGAAGTCGGGAAAGGACCCACGACATCTTGACAAAATTGAAAAGTAAATGAAATCCTCCGGAAGCAAGGAGGCTCACCATAGCTAACTCGAACTCCATGTGGTACCAACGAAACTCATGTTGGTGACCCTAAATACATGTATATGCATCATCAAACGATGCAGGCCAATTGGCTCAGAACGTGGAATGTACAAGCATGTAAGGGGAATTCTAAAACATAACATAAGCTTAAACTTGATCAAAGGAAACATACTTACCTCCTCTCAACTCACTCATGCTAAACTTAACTCAAGAATAAGAAACATAGTTCAACTCAATGATAAGATATTCAACTCAGTGGAATAAAACTCAACTCAAAAATAAGATACTCGACTCTAGGTACTCAACTCTAGATACTCAACTCAATATAAAGCAATAACACACATGTAATATATGGAAAGCTTTTAAAACAGAAGAAAACAACTCAGTGTAATGAAGAATACAATAACAACTCAATTTATATATAATAAAATACAATATAACTCTGTGGGAGTTTCTCTAACCGAAAACCATCACTATGAGCTATGTGATGATACACTGTCTTGCCCACGCTGCCAGAACTATCCTACAACTTGTCGGGATATATCACGCCTCAACTAAGTCAATCCACTAGTCTATGCTAAAAAACATTAAGGAGTCATCTAAAAAGTATGACCCTTTCTACCCACGTTGGCTATATGGTTTATGAAGACTTGAGTTGTCTGAAATCGTCCCCATATCGGTGCTCAATACTACTCCCAAAAATATACTCAGCTCATATGTTTTAAAACATAACTCTTTCTATGGTTTGAGATTATTACTCAAAATCTTTCCCTTCAAAGAGATATTACTTAAACTGCTCAAAACTCTTTTGGAAATCTCAGTCTCCTTCTCTTTTAAATGTGAAAACATTTAATCATGGAAATACTTAGTTCCCATATTTCATTTTAAGAAAAATGAACTCTACTCAACTCTTTCTCAACTCAAGTGCTCAACTCTTAAAACAAGTTTATTAAAAGTTGCAAAAAGACTTCTCAAGATAGGGTTCATGACGAATGATGGGCGTGAACGACTCAATTCAAGGTTTTCAATAACCATACAAAGAACTCAATACTCGAAACCCAACAACTTCAATGATAATACTCATTTAAAGAATGCACAACTCATAAGGTTCAAGTGGAATTATGGGCATGAACAACTCAACTCAAGGACTCAATGATACTCCTCATCTCAAGATTTCTCGACTCTTATGATTCATGTGAAATTATGGGCATGACTACTCAACTTAAGGACTTCAGGGGTAACATGTAATAGTCACATGATTGGGAATATAATTTCGAAAAGGTTAGGAACTCGATACTCAAGACTTAGAAATTGAAGATACTACTCCTCTCAATGATGATCAATTTATGTAGTTCATGCAGAATTTATAGGCATGGACGACTTGACCCAAGGGTCTAAAGAACATTATGGAACTCATGTATACGACTCTTCTCATTCTCATACTTACTTTGTCAAAACATACTTCAAATTGATAGTTGATCTTAAAGGATTCACAATTGAACTCAAAAGCTTTCTTGAACTCTACTCTTAACTCTCTCTTGAATGTGAATTATGAATTCAAGAGTTTTGGTTCATGATATCAAGGATATCGTGATGAAAAAGTAGACTCATGAGTACATTCTTCTCATTCTCATACTCACTTGCTCGAGTTCTTAAAATTAGTTACTAGAAGTTGTAGAAGACTCCACAAAGGGACTCAAAGGGATTTTTCTTAGAATGTCCAAAAGAATTCTCAAAACTTAACTCTTTAATCTACCGTGAATTTGAATTATTAATTCAAGGTTATGATCATGTTTTGAATGGTTTCTAGGTGTTTAGAAGTAGTTTAGAGTAGTTAGAATCGAAAAGGAGTGAAGGTACGTTTCGAAAGAACTCAAACGGAGCAACCGATTGCCAACTGGATGGGACAGGTGACCCTGGCACATAGAGTGGTGCGGGGTTCCAGCCCCTAAACTTTAGAGCATAAGTAGGGGCGCACCAGGCCCACACCCAGAAAACCCGACGAATTTCCTTACTCGTTTTCTCACCCTAACTCACCTAGAATCGAACGGTTTCTTCCCTATTCACTTGGATACGATTACTTAACATAATTACACTCTAATCTACTCAATACAACCCTCAAAACACTCACTTTCATCTCAATAAATCATCAAAACCCCAACCCAACCAGATTGAGGATGAACTTCAAGAACACTTCTCAAGAACTCATTAAGAACTCTATTCTTTCAACTTCAAGAATGAAATTGCACTTAAAATAATATGATTGGTGTGTGGGCGATAAAACCCAACAATATGGAAGCTTACATTCCTCTTAGGGATCTAACCCATGGCGAAAATCCGCAACAAAACCCAGGAACCTCGACGAACACTTCGATCCTCTCCTGTTTTCTCCTCTTTTCTCTTCTTTTCTCTTCTTAAACTCTCAACTAAAACCATAGACGTGTATTAGAATTATAAAACTGAACCTAATAGGATTAGACCCCTAAAACCTTACTAAAAATGAATTAAATCTGATTTGGTAAAGAAAAGACCACAATAGCCCTCACTATTTTCGGGTAACTTTCCTTAACTGGACAGCTTAACTTCAAAAGGGCATATCTCACTCATCCGCTCGAAACGTAGCAAACTCGGTGATGTTGGAAAGATAATTCAAAACTATTTCATTAGATATCTTGTAGCCGACCTAAATCATCCTTTAGTGAGAGTTATGGTCATTTGAAGTTAACCCAAAACTCATAACTTAAGCATAACTTGCAAAATTTCAGATTTTGCTATTTCCAATTTAGTTCTTTTTTGGAACTCAAGGTGCTACATCTAATGACTTTAACACTTACGAAATTTTAAATTCCTCGGAAAAAATCCTACTCACAATGAAGGATGGTTCGAGTCTTAGCTCGAAAAATTTTTGCGGTGTTACATTATGTCACCCTTGGGATCATTTGTCCTCGAATGACAGCTGGACTTGGTATGGAATGGGGTTACTCTTACTAAGGTCTGAGTTTAATGGTACGCTCTCACAATATTCAAGCTTAACCCAAATACTTTAGTTCGAGTTCTATACCTCTCTATAGGGGATCTCATTTTAAGACTATTACTCCTTACCACCACATTCAAGCTTAGTACTTTAACAACTCCATTACTAACAGGACCTCTGAAAAGATATCTCCCATACTCTCTTTAACTCATTACTATCCTATTCTCAAACACTTTACTTGATTTCTCATCTTGTCATATCACCCTTGGTCTAAAGCTGACACTTGAAAGCTTTGGACCTATTTCATCATCTCTAACTGGTATACATCCTCTTAATTCTCTTTTTACTCTTGTGACTTAGCCACACTTCACTGCCCTTATCTAAAGGTTAGGATCTCTCACTTGTACCATTCATCTTTCATTGCAGATAGCATCTCAATTCCTCACCTACTCTATGTCAAGTCTACCAGATCAAATCCCAAGACTAACATCATCACGCTCATGTTGCCATCCTTTCGATCATGACACTCATCTCAAATTCAAGCTTAATGTGAATTACTAAACCCGAATATCAATACGATTACTCACCTACTATGTTATACCTCATTACTTGATCAGTTCTATAACCTTCTAAACATCATGACCCTCTCAAACATATCATAAGCCTAGCTTAGATCTATCACTTTATGAATACTTTTTCTCTTCTATTCAACACTTACATTTGGTCATTACCTGCACAATGACACTTCATTGCAAACTCCTTTCTAGCTAAAACATACTCTACCTCTTATGATGAAATCTTCATAACTCATCACTTCTTAGTTTACCTATAAGGGAAAACTCCTCATTAATAACTTACTAGGTGCATGACTATAGTAACATAGATTTTAAAAACACTATCTCATTTTCTTAGATCACTAAACCTCTGCATACTTTCCGCTAACTCTGGGCTCTTTCACTACTAATGCTCATGATCTCGTCATTCATACTATCTCTTAGGGTAAAAATACTACCCAAGCTCTAAACATACTTTCTCATAAGGATCTCAGTTGAAACAAGGCTTAGAGAAGAGAGTACAACTCAATTTTACCTCAAACGCACGATTCACATGAATATGGGTGCATTCCTCTGAAACTAAACACTTACTCATTCATGGGCTTCTCTCAAGCCCCCCCGGAGTCTCATGACTTCCTCAAGATTTTTCTAAGAGTAACTTATCAATAAAGGATTGACTTTCCTTTTCAACCACCTCTAGTATTATGGGTAGTCGAATGGATCTGAGATACGCATGAGTATAAATAAATGTCTATGACATAGCTCTATTGCACGATTAAGAGTATGAAAGAAGGGAAACTTTTTTCTTAAATGTATGTAGTCCCTCATTTATAGAAGTGGGGCCCTCACAACCATAAATAATATCCTATTTGACACGACTTCATTGACAGCCTACGACACTAGAACTCTGTGCTCTGCTACCGAGTTTGTCATGACCCGAGACTACACCCTAGATGTGGTCGGCACTCGGGAACCACTGCTGGTCCCCAAGCAAACCCTCATCCTGGCTGACTACAAGTGGAAGACAAACTCAAGCATACAAAGCTTAAAAACTGAATAAAAATTCATGAAACTCAAATACAAAGCTTTAACTCAAATGAAAAATTCTAAATAAAACTAATATATTCAACTCACCACAAAATAGGAAACTTAAGACTTTAAAACATTTAACAAAATAAATGAACAGGCTTTTGAAACTCTACTATCTATCTATAAAGCCTCAAAATGACAAAGATGGAAGTCGAGACAAGACCCACGACATTCTAACAAAATTGAAAAGTAAATGAAATCATCCGGAAGCAAGGACGCTCACCATAGCAAGCTCGAACTTCATGTGGTACCAACAAAGCTCTTGTTGATGACCCTCAATACATATATATGCATCATGCTACGATGCAGGACAAATAGCTCAGTACGTGGAATGTACAAGCATGTAAGGGGAATTCTAAAACATAACATAAGCTTGAACTTGATAAAAGGAAACATACTTGCCTCCTCTCAACTCACTCATGCTAAACTCAACTCAAGAATAAGAAACATAGTTCACTCAATGATAAGATATTCAACTCAGTGGAATAAAACTCAACTTAAAAATAAGATACTCTACTCTAGGTACTCAACTCTAGATACTCAACTCAATATAAAGCAATAATACACATGATATATGGAAAGCTTTTAAAACAGAAGATAACAACTCAGTGTAATGAAGAATACAATAACAACTCAATTTATATATAATAAAATACAATATAACTCTGTGGGAGTTTCTCTAACCGAAAATCATCACTATGAGCTATGTGATGATACACCGTCTTGCCCACGCTGCCAGAACTGTCCTATTACCTGCCGGGATATAGAACACCTCAACTAAGTGGATTTACCAGTCAATGCTAAAAAGCATTAAGGAATCATCTAAAAAGTGTGACCCTTTCTGCCCACTTTGGCTACATGGTTTATGGAGACTTGAGTTATATGAACTCGTCCACATATTGGTGCTCAATACTACTCCCAAAAATATACTCAGCTCATATGTTTAAAAACATAACTCTTTTTGTGGTTTGAGCTTATTACTTAAATATTTCTCTAAAAAGATATGTTACTCAAACTACTCAAAACTCTTTTGGAAATCTCAATTTCCTTCTCTTTTAAATGTGAAAACATTTACTCTTGGGAATACTTAGTTACCATATATCATTTTAAGGAAAATGAACTCGACTCTACTCTTTCTCAACTCAAGTGCTCAAGTCTTGAAACAAATTTATAAAAAGTTGTAAAAAGACTTCTCAAAATAAGGTTCATGCCGAATGATAGGCGTGAACGACTCAATTCAAGGTTTTCAATAACCATACAAAGAACTCGATACTCAAAACTCAACAACTTCAATGATAATACTCATATAAAGAATGCTCCACTCATAAGGTTCATGTGGAATTATGGGCATGAACAACTCAACTCAAGGACTCAATGATACTCCTCATCTAAATATTTCTCGACTCATATGGTTCATGCGGAATTATGGGCACGACTACTCAACATAAGGACTTCAGCGTAACATCTAATAGTCCCATGATTAGGAATATACTCTCAAAAAGGTTAGGAACTCGATACTCAAGAGTTATAAATTGAAGATACTACTTCTCTCAATGATGATCAATTTAGGAGTTCATGCATCATTTATGGCCATGACGACTTGACTCGAGGGTCAAAAGAACATTATGGAACTCATGTATACGACTCTTCTCATTCTCATACTTACTTTCTCAAAACTTGGTTCAAATCGATAGTTGATCTCAAAGGATTCACAATTGAACTCAAAAGCTTTCTTGAATTCTACTTTTAACACTCTCTTGAATGTGAATTATGAATTCAAGAGTTATGGTTCATGATATGAAGGATATCTTGATGACAAAGTAGACTCATGAATATATTCTCCTCATTCTCAGACTCATTTGATGGAGTTCTTGAAACAAGTTACTAGAAGTTGTAGAAGACTCCACAAAAGGAATCAAAGGGATTTTTTTTAGAAAGTCCGAAAGAATTCTCAAAACTTAACTCTTAACTCTACCTTGAATTTGGATTATGAATTCAAAGTTATAATCATGTTAGAATCGTTTCTAGGTGTTTAGAAGTAGTTTTGAGTAGTTAGAATCGAAAAGGAGTGAAGGTACGCTTCGAAAGAACTCAAATGGAGCAACCGATTGCAAACTGGACGGGACAGGAGACCCTGCCGCAGTGAGTGGTGCGGGGTGCCAGCCCTAAACTTCAGAGAATAATTTGGGGCGCACTGGCTGGCGCGACGCGCCAGGCCTCAACCCAGAAAACCAGACGAATAATTCCTTGCTTGTTTTCTCACCCAAACTCGCCTAGAATCGAACGTTTTCTTCCCTAATTACTTGGATCCGATTACTTAACATAAGTACACTCTAATCTACTCAATAAAGCCCTCAAAACACTCACTTTCATCTGAAGAAATCATTAAAAGCCCAACACAACAAGATTTAGGATGAACTTCAAGAACACTTCTCAAGAACTCATCAAGAACTCTAATCTTTCAACTTCAAGAATGAAGTTGCACTGAAAATAACATGATTGGCATGTGGGTGAACAAACCCAACACTATGGAAGCTGACATACCTCTTAGGGATCAAACCCATGACGAAAATCCACAACAAAACCTAAGAACCTCGACGAACGCTTTGATCCTCTCCTCTTTTCTCTTTTTTTTTCTCTTCTTTTCGCTTCTTGAACTCTCAACTAAAACCCTAAGTGTATATTAGAAGTATAAAACTGAACCTAATAGGATTAGACCCTTAAAACCTTACTAAAAATGAATTAAATCTGTTTTGGTTAGGAAAAGACCAAAATACCCCTCACTACTTTCGTGTTAACTTTCCTTAACTGGACAACTCAACTTCAAAAGAGCATATCTCACGCATCCGAACTCGAAACTTAGCAAACTCAGTGCCGTTGGATAGATAATTACAAGACCTTTCATTAGCTATCTTGTAGACCACCTAAATCATTCTGTACTTAGAGTTATGATCGTTTGAATTTGACTCAAAACTCATAACTTAAGAATAACTTGCAAAATTTCAGATTTTGCTATTTCCAATTTAGTTCTTTTTTGGAACTCAAGGTGCTACATCTAGTGACCTTAACACTTAAGAAATTTTAAAATCCTCATCACAATGAAGAATGGTTCAAGTCTTAGCTCGAAAAATTTTCGGGGTGTTACAAAATGTTTAATCCAACTTTCATTCTTTGGATTAATTTGAAATTTGTACGATATTTTGTACATAATAACTTAATTAGTAAAAGTTTAAGTTAATATGATCTAGCTAATTGTCCTGAGTAACCTTTTAATGATAAATATACTGAAATGAAAAAATACAAATAGAGAGGGACAAAACTTACATTACAAATTCTTTGTTCCGAATTCACTTGATCATTGATTATATTTTATTTAAATGGTGAAATTTTTAGTACCGTTTCAATTACAATTTTGTACTTCAACATATTAAAAACATTTAGACTTGACTCTAAAGAACTTCTTGAAAAATTTATTATTAGAAAGTATAATTATAGAATTAATTGCACAAAGTGTTCTCTTGAGCGACATATTTTTTAAGAGAGGCCTAACTAATATTGGACCTTAAATATTTTTAGTGGTGCTAGCTCTTCAAGAACTCAAGTGCAACGATAAATAATATAAAACATGCCAAAATTTGACATTGCAAGGAGTAAGAAAGTTGTCCTACTTGCAAGGGAATTTATTTATTTTTTTACAGAAATCAGAAATTAATTTTGCTTTGTAGACTAATGATCCTTTTACTAGGGAACCAAGGCAATGGAAGCAATTTGGTTACGATGAGTTCAAAATACATTTTAGAAAAAAATCCATGAAAAATATGAAAAGTCTTAAAATATTACAAATCAGAAATTTTGATTGTGATAGATATCCTTGGTAATCATTGTCAAAAACTTCAGAACACAAAAGACTTGTTCATCTTAATCTCTCGTTTGGTTTGTTGCATCATTTATGGACTGAAATAAAGTTACAATAGTTAATCTTCCATTTTAGTCAAACATATTAACTATTTTAGTGACCATTGATACAATTTTAATTTTATCGACATTAGTGTATTTTAATTATTTTCTTACTCATCTCTTTACAACCAATCAGAAATAGATACATAGACAGGGATTCAAAGGGCATTTTTGTCCAGGGGGTTAGTGATACTCCCTTTCCCATTTCAACTAAGGAAAAATAATAAAAATAAGATATAGTGTATTAAGATACCCCTATTTATTATATATCTTTTTGAGAATTGAGTAGTATTAAAATAAAGATATTATTTAATGTTAAGGATATAGTTTGATAAAATAATTGTCAACTTCAATCTTGAATCTAAAGTGACAATTATCTTGGGATAAATTTTTCAAGTTTAAGTTGTTTTAGGGTGTGCCAAGACAAGGCAGTAGTGCAACACCAAGCCGACGCTTGAAGGCCCAAATAGCAACCTAACGAGATGGACCTCCCCCATAAAAAAAAAAAGAGTTAATATTGTGTGAGTCATGACTCACATATCAAATATTGTACTTTTTACTTAAAATTATACTTGTATTTAGTTTCTGAACATATATAAGAAGGAACATAAAATAATTTCTAATTTCTCACGAAAAATTGTGTTGATTCTTATAATCCAAATGTCAATACTCATTTTTGGTCTAATGTACTACTCTTGCTTTCCGATATCATTCCTTCTATGTTATGAATATATAACAACATTTGGCATCTCTACGGAAGCTAGATCTTAGCTTTTCCGATAACCTTATACGAACACAAGATTTCACAGAAATACCAAATTTGGAGTATTTGAATCTGATAAAATGTATGGGTCTTGAAGAGGTTCACTAGTTCCTGGAGTACTGCAGAAAACTCATTCAGTTAAATTTGCATGGATGTATAAGCCTCATAAGGTTTCCATGTGTTAATGTGGAATCTCTAGATCTACAAGATTCCTCTAGTTTAGAGTAATTTCTAGAGATCATTGGAAGAATGAAGTCAAAGTTAGATATTCACATGGGATACTCCGGGATAATCGAACAACCATCGTTTATTATGTACCAAACTCATATTACCAAGCTAAATTTGAGTTCTATGAAAAACCTTGTAGCTCTTCCAAGAAGCATTTGTAAGTTGAAAGATTTGGTGAAGCTACAACTGGTGTACAACTCAAAACTTGAACGCTTTCCAGAAGAGATAGGTGATTTAGAAAACTAGGAGGAGCTTGGCGCCTCAAGGACTCTAATTTCATGTCCTCCATCTCCATTGCCGGCCTGAACTAGCTTAAAATCTTTTTTTTGGACTTCCTACATCAAAATAAAGAGTTGATGTAGAAGAAAAAATGCTCTTTGTGTTCCCTCGCATGAATGAAGGGTTACGCTCATTGGAACTTTTGGGTTTCCGTGAATGCAATTTAGTAGATGTACAACTTCTGGAAGACATTGGATGCTTACACTCTTTGAAAGAATTGTATCTCAATGAAAATAATTTTGAACATTTGTCTCTAAGCATAACCCAACTTGGTGTTCTTCAAACGTTGCACTAATCAGATTGCAAGAGACTTACACAACTGCTAAAATTTCCACAAGAATTAGATACAACATATGCAGATTGGAGCATTGATTCAATTTGTAATTTGTTGTTTCAGAATATCTCATGAATCAACCATGACGTGTCTCTTTCAGATTCTTTGTCACTAAGAATATTTATGTGTCGGGGGAAGAATATCCCAAGCGGGTTCCACTATCAGGGAATGGATACAAGTGTATCAGTCAATTTGCTAGAGAATAATTTGTATGTATTGGATAACTTCTTGAGATTTGATGTATGTTACTCTGGCAAATTAATTGACATCACAGCTCACTTGATTCCCTTACGTGATGTTGGGATGTCGTCGATGACCCAAAAATGTGCCTTATCCAACCATTCAACATGTCATACTGAGCCTACTATACATTTTTTCCTGATAACTCTTGCTAACTTATGGGATGCATCTAATGCAAATGGAAAACAAAAACTAATGACTATTGGAATATTAGGTTATTTTCCTCTAGAGAAATGAAGATGTTTGGAATTCGTTTGTTGGTCCTCAGCAACCTCAACATGTGGCTTAGGAGAAGCCTCTCTAGCTCTACCTCTGTCTGGTACCGCTCCACGGGAACTGGTGCTACTCGATGAGCAAGACCTCTAACTTAGATCCTACCTCTACCCCTAGTCGGGGTCTCAACAAATGCCTCGGGGACTGCTTCCCCTCTACCACTAAAAGCAAAAGCTCTGGTCCTCGGCATCTTCCAAAACAATATACCACAACTTAGAACTAGCGAAATTAACCATGAACGATAAGAAAATGCGAATAAAAGGAAGTTTCCTAACAATCCTTGTAGCCTCTTGAAGATAAGTACAAACGTCTTCGTACCGATCTTCAAGACTCTACTTGACTTGGCTTGTCCACACGTGAGACCTATGAACCTGGGGCTTTGATACCATTTTGTCATGACCCAAAAATAGACGTCATGTTACTTGTCTATTCCCACCAAGACAAGTCAACCTCAACCCAACAAAGCGAAAGAAATTGCATAAATGCAATAAAACAGAACAAGACATAGGTAAAAGAATTATTCATTCTAAACAATACCCCTAAACTTGGTTGCCACATATGCAAGCCATTAATCAAAATACTGAATTTGAAAGATAAATAGGAGTCTCAATCTTTGTTGCTCGAGTAGAACAAAGCATAAAAAGAAAAGGAAAAGAGGGTCCGCCAGAATGACAAGCAACTCCCTCTCAAATCTTTCATGAGCCCCGACAACTATGAGAAGAAGAAGATCATGCGGGTCTAGACTCAGAACCTACATGTATAAAGACAAGGGGTGAGTACCAACAACAAGGTACCCAACAAGAAACCTAATAAACAAAGAAACTAGCTAGAAAACGAATACCCCGGACTCTCAAACCAAACCTCCTCAAACTAAAACCTGCACATAAATCAACCTATCCTAGCAATTCTACAATACACGGCTCACAAGGACCAATATTCACAATCTGATAACCACAATGCAATAATTAAACAAATAAAACAAGTCAATCTCAAATTCAAGTAGTTCATTCACACGCAACAAATACATCAATCTCAAGTATCAAGCAAGTCAGGCATAAGCATTAAATGCATTATGTCACAATAATAAATATCCTGCTTGAACCATTTCCCATTGGCTTTATATTGAATCACTAGCAGGAAATGATCTCAGCATCACAGCACTAGTCGGAAATGACCTAGGCCTAATCACACTCGCATGTCTCATAACGGTGTTCAACAATCAATGCACACAAGCACTATCACACCATATAGAAGAGACAACAAATTGCACAATTCAAGCCACATTCATGCTTTCAAGCATTTCAGCAATCAATCAATTAAGGACACAATAAGGCAATTTACATCATCATGATCATCACATAACCTTTTTCATTTCAACCCTTTTTTATTCATTTTGATCTAACAATCAGATAATTTAACCCTTCACCCCATCCCATTACTCCCAACACACAAGCAATGAAGGAAGTATAAGAATTAATCTAGAATACAAGATTTAGGAAACCACTTGCCTTAAATCAAAGAACAATCACTCTGAAAGTTGAGCCTTCCCCTTCCGAATCACTTCCAAAGCCAAACAATCTAAAATAATGAAGTATTCACAATCACTCATCGGAAACAACAATTCTCATATCAATTATATAGAGAAATGGGTCAAACAACTCAAAATCCAATATCAAAATGGAGGTTTGGATCTGGAAAATGATACTTGAAAATAATACTCAAGGCTTTAGGAACTAATTAGGGAAAATCATTTTGAAAATGGGCTTAAAATCAGCTCATAAGCTCACTTTCCTTTAAAACTTAGGTTCAGGAAGAACCACCAATTTATCAACCCAAATCTTAATTTAAATTCATAAATTCAATGATAATAATGCGTAATCGAAGATTTAGAGTTAAGAAGCGTTACCCAAAAGATTTTACTCGAAAACTAGATCCAAATAGCCTTACCAAAGCTCCCAAAACTCAAAAATGGTAAAAATGGCGTTGAAACCTAATAATGCTCAAATCACCCTCCAAAATAAATAAAAAGAGTGAGTGATTGTAGTCAGTAAAAAACTCAACAAAGAGTAGGGGTCGAATCCCACAGGGAATGGTATATCGTAGAGAATTCGTTATCAAGAGATTACGACTTTAATTTAGCTCATTTGTAATAGTAAGAAAATTTTGGTGGATGGTACCACCAACTTAATATAAAGATTTGATTATCAATTCCGTAGTTAAACTAAAATATCAAAGAAATCAAGAGTTAACAAGTAATCTAGAGGTGCGGGAATTTGATATCAATGTCACATATGAGTGATTGCGCTTTTTTATAGTGACGAACATTCATGAATAGGCTAAGTCAACTTCAATGACGCTAATCATCTTTCGATCTCAAAGCATTTATGCCTAGACTCTCATTTCAGTCTCGTCTAAATGCCAATCCTAAACAACCCAATACCTTACTCTATCCTCTCTTTCAAGAATAGGGAAAATAGATTTGACCCATAACCTCTGTTTCGATCAAGCTACAGACATCAGACCTCAATTGCTAGTATTGAACTAATTACCCACTCCAATCAATCTCTTTCAAGCATCAACTAGAGATCGAAAGTAGGAATTAAGTTTGTAACCTTAACCCTTAAGTTAACCTCATGGTAATTAGATAAAATTCATGCATGAAAAACAACAAAACATAGCATAACACAATACCCATTACATTAAATCAACACCAAATCCCATTAGAGTACCCCCTAGATCTTGGGGTTTGAGCCACCCATCACAAAAATTAAAGAAATTATACCTTCCATGAAAGCAACCATGGGTAACTGAAATCAAGTAATTAAGAGTAAACCTACTTTGGATTCAACTTCAATTTATCAATTTTAAATTCCAAAATGTAATACCCTAAAATCTAGAATAGTGTTCTAAAAAGGTGAAGTGTTCTTCAAAACTCTCTCCAACTCGCTTTTTTATTTTCTCTCTAATTAACATCCCAAATAAACATATTAGAAATTATATCCTTTGGGCTATTTATACTTTCCAAAAATTTGGCTCAAAATCCGCTTCGTAACAAACTCGGTGACATTAGTTGGGCTCGCCAAACTAGCTCGGTGAATCGCCCTTCGCTCCTCATCTCACCTTGTGATGCTCTACGCTTCAGGTGTTTGAACCTCAGTTAGCGAACTCGATTGAGTCAACCTTACATATTCGGCAAATCTCTAAATACCACTTTTGTTTTCCTTTCGAGCATTAAATCTTTACACTACACACTATCACTTTGGGCGATGTGTGTGGGGATCGTCTTTCTCTTTCGATGCATCGCCTTCTCTACTGGAGTTCACCGACCTACTATGTTGGGACAAGTGTTATGCACTGTCAAATTGGATGAGGTCATACTCAATTGGCGATCCTCTCTTCATGGTAGGTGATCAACAATGTTTACTTTGCACTTCTTTTTGTATTTTCTTGTCATTCTTTCACACATTAGTCATTACATTGTCCAATTGCCTTCATAGCTAAAAAATCATAAATATTGTATTAGAGTAGGACAAAGTTAGGCATTGAGGACACTAATAATTGGGATAAGTGGACCTTAAATAAGTGAAAATCAACCATTCAAAAAATCTTGATAGTCAGAAAACATTCTACCCAGGTCTCAAATGCTAATCGCGACCCAGAGTCACGGATCGCGATGACTAACACAATCAACTCATTAACATTAACCATTGCGATCACAGCAAGACCCTCGCCATTGTGATGCACTCTATTATGATGCTACGTGATCTCAATGAGGGAGCCTTGCCATCGCGATGACGAGCATGGTTATGCACCAGAACTAGAAACTAGCCAAATCACAGTCATCAAAAAAACCCTCGAGATTCGTTCAGAACCCCGTACACACAAACCACATATGCAAATCACTTATACTCGACATTTTGGACTCAATGGAACCGTCAAAATATGAATTTGAGGCCTCCTTGAACTGACATCCATCAAAACCACAAGAAACTAACCCAACACCTAAAAAGGCTAAAACAAACTTGGGATTTCTCAAAAATCAACCAAGACCTCACCTGGGTCTAAAATCATCCCCCGAATCCAACAGAACTCTCAAAATTTTGATTCGAGCATCCAAACCCTGAATGTTGAACAAAGTCGACCCAAAGGCTAAATTTCTACAATTTCACAACTTAGGACTTCAAATTATCAAAAAGACTTGAAATCTAAAATCAACATCTTTCACGAATTAGATTTCACATTTTGGGATTGATGGAACCGACAGAATTCCATCCCGACACTCGAAACTCCAAAAGACCTCAAAAACATGTTTCTTAAAAACATAGCCTTTAAAACTCACAAACTTACCAAAATCTCATCTCTTAACCAAAAGTTCAAAACAAACTTTTAAAAATCTATCATTGAAGACTCAGGGTCAATAACGAGAGGGGGGAAATAATAAATTCATAAAAAATTGCAAAAATAACCGATCGGGTCATTACAAAAAGGGCCTCACCAAAACTTTGAAAGAAGGAACTCCGTTGGAAACCAATCAGCCACTACGAGGCTCACCCTGACTAGGATCTACATCAAAGGGATAACAAAAATAGGGGGTGAGTACAAATCAAAGTACTCAATAGGCTAAACTGACTGAGTATAAGCAATTAATTAGACTTAGAAGTAACTAAGAAAGCGTCCACCTTCATACAGAAAAAGTCTCATTTCAGAATCAGTGCCGCCAATTAATATAGAGCGGCATGAGTAATGAAAACACATAGGGGGCAGATAATAGTAAATAAGCACGTTAATAGGTCACAAATCACAACAAGACTGACCAATGATGCAATAAGATAATGAAAAGATGAAATGATGTGGTGGTTCCAAGGCCGTCGCACAACCTATCATATACACATTTTTAAGCCTCTACCGTCAAGACAAGGACCAGTGGGGACTCGCAGTCCATATACCAATCTCAATATTTCAATGTCTCACTAACTTGTCACCTCAGTGTGGTCAAAGATATAAGTAAAGTGTCACATTTTCTTTCTCAAAAAATAGTCTTTCTCTATTTTCTCATATTTCCATAAGCCATAATATGTTGCATGAGTATGAATGTTTCACAGCACATACAATACAAAATATAATTAGTTCATTAAGAGTGGCAAATAACATCAAGTTCCTGATTCAACAAGTCATGAAATGTACCCTCAATGACAGGGATAGAGGAGGAAATTCATTCGAAATCAATCTTTACCATGATAAAGCATTTCTTTAATTTTAAGATGTTCATAAGTCAACTCAAGCCCCTAACTCGGGCAATTTCTCAAGTATCATAGGCTTCACACAATAGTTAACAGTATCACGTAAGCCTCCATACGATGCTTCAAAAGAATTAAAAAGGGGATATCAGCAACTTCTAAGGGATATACGACTACTCATTTAATAGTTGACTCCCTAAGAATAGGTTAAATACTGATCTTAGTCAAAAGGATGGATAGCTAAACCTACCTCAAGGCTGAAACTTTACACAAACAACTATACTGGAGCAAATCCTTAACCACACGCTAACCGGAACGATCTCCCACTATTAATAATGGAAAGAGTTCATCAAAAGAAACTGAATGATACCCATATTGATAGGATTTGAAATCGGGGGTAAAATAGTCCAAAAATTACTTCAAAAAATGAAGGGGCGAAATCAGACTTTTTTAGTTGAAATACACTTTCCACTAGCCCAAAGGGAAATGTGGTTGAAAACTCCATTAAAATAGATTAAGAAAGAGTCCCAAATCATCAAAATACCATTTCACCAATTTTAAGGGAAGAACCACAAAATCCACTTTAAAAATAAAGGTTTAAAAATGTTTTTTTTGGAAGATTAAAATTGAAGGAATCAATAATGAGTATGAAAAGGGAGCTTACCCACATAAAAAATCACTAAGAAACAAGCAAGAAGCACCTCCCAAAGCTCCAAGGGTTTGAAAATGGTGGAAATGAGAATTTTGGGAGAAATCCTGAATTTGAGTTTTTTCCAGGAAAATTTTACTCATCGCGATCCTGAGCCACTAATTCTCATGGTCGTGAAAGGCACGACAGAAACATTGTGATAGTGAGAAACCTAGTCCGCGATCACGAAGGCTTAGAGAAAATGGAGCTTATTATAAATGCGATCCTATGGACCCCGATCGCGAAGGCCACAAAAAAAACACATCGCGATCGCGAGACAGAGAGTCGTGATCGCAAATGTCAAAAATGACTACACCAGAAACTGAAAACCAGCAACTCAACTAAAATAAAAAGCCTCTGAATTGACCCTCGGGAATCGTTTGGGGTTCGATAAAAATAAAATGGACATGCTACTACACTAAATCAACATTCTGGACGAAATGGAATCGTCGAATTTCTGAGAAGAGGTCAAATGACAGAATTACACTACCGGACAAATCTTAAGGCTAAAACTCAACTTTTCACCCAAACGCCTCAAAACTAAACCGAAGGCCTCAAAAACTTTACCAACAACCTAACTAGCTCAAACTCAACGTTCCGAACGTGATTGATATACCATGAGTTTACGGTATTTCTAATACATTTCACTTACAAGTTGTGTGTATTTAGGGCCTTTTTGTATTTGTTTTTATGTGTTTTTATCGTATTTTGCAGGAAAGATGTTCAGGCGCGGAAGTATAGAGATAGCTGAAAGAAATGTAGAAAAAGGGCATTCACGGAGGTGATCTACGGACCGTAGGTACATTGACGGTCCATAGGTGATGACCGTAGATCAGCATGCAAGATATGGAAGACAAATCAGGGAAATCTGACCAAGTGTGGAACCACGGTGGACATTGACGGTCAGTAGATTGATCTACGGACCGTACTGATTGATCCGTAGATCGAGACTGCGAGGGTTCCAGTACCTGATTTTTGAAGATTTTAAGCGTGGAGCTATGGAGGGGATTGACGGACCGTAGATCGATCTACGGTCCGTACTACAAGTCCGTCGTTTGCTTCAGAGAAGCTAATTTTTGGAAGCTGAAATATTTTCTAAGTCCTGGCTGACGGAAAGGACTTACGGACCGTAGATCCATCGACGGTCCGTAAGTCAGTCTCGTGGAATGAAGACGCGTGCCTGAACAAACTTTCCTTAATTTGTTTCCTTTATAATTTAGGATTTATTTTCTATAAATATGGCATGTAAACCTCGTTTTTGAGGGTTAGACATTATTATTCTAGTTTACTATGTGACTTTGGGGATTATTTTGCAACAGTAGCACTTATTGATTTCCTAAGTTTGTTTTGAAGATTTTGGCTTTGCAATTCAAGTTGAATTTCTGGGTTTATTATTCTCTTTACGTAAGTTCATGATTTCTTCATCTAAAACTATGAATTATGTTCTTGCTATTATGGGTAACTAAATCCACAACTAGGGTTGTGGAAACCATGAGCGATTAACCAATTATGAATAGTAAATAAGCAATTCTTGAATAGTATTTTGCATGCATTGATAATTCTTTCGTTTAGACGTCTTTTTAACGGTGGCCAACGTTAGAACTCGTCTTGTTACTACTTTCCGGACCAAGGAGGTAATTAACAAGAAAAGAATTATCAATATAGATTTAGTGTGATACTATCTAATAGGCTAGTGTCGATTGGTGCGAAGTAATAACTAAGCCAAATATCAATTATGATATCTAATATGAGGTAAAGGTAAGGGTTAGTAAATTATACACACATAGCCGGACCAAGGTACGGGGTGAAATTCTCTAGATACCAGACCAAGGATTTAGAGATACCTAACTTATCACTTTGCATGTAATACACTAGGAAAGGATTGTTGTTACTAGGATTATTGCGTTATGAGCTTGTGGGGAGCACGTATACCCTAGTTATTTCTCTTATCTTGATAACAACCAAAATTGAGTTTTTATTACTGATTACTTACTAAATTCTTACTATTTGTTTCACACAAACAAACCCCCCTTTAATTACATGTTTCTGGAAGTAATTTGACTAATTGAATATAATTGTTGGTTAAAGTAAAGTCTAAATCATTTTCCTCGTGGGATCGACTCCAACCTACAAGTTGGGTTCTTTACTCAATAACGATCGCTTATACTTCTGTAGGGAGGTGTAATTTGAGCGTATCAGTGATGGAACTGACGAAAATCCCATATGAAACTCGAAACTCCCAATGTTGACCAAAGTCAACTCTATCAAGAACTCACTACACTATAGGGGTCAAATCATCAAAAACACACCCGATCACATAGGGGACCACACCAACAATCCCCGAAACACAAACTAAGAATGAAAATGCTAGGGGAAGGTTAAAATGGTAAATTCATTATAAAAAGTAATTTCACAAGAAATGGGACAGTAAATTCATATTCACAAACTACTTCTATCATGTTGCTTTGATACGAATGGAGATTATACTTCTTCAGCAAACCTTGGTAGTGGGGGAGAAAGTATTTGAGCTTGCTCTACCACTGGAAGTACGTTCGATTCTTGGAAATAGTTCCTCTCTGGTTTTTTCACTTTGTGATGTCAAACTTCTAATAGTTTAAAATGTTTCAATCATTCACCCGTTTTCGTACAACTTTATTGACTCATACACATTCATATGCAATTGAATTCCGAAAAGGCTACTCATCAGAAAATGTGAAGATGCTAATTTATTTCATAATGAAACAAGGTATTCTGGTGTAGGAGAGGTTTCATGTCACAAATACTAATAAGACCACTATATTTCTAAGCCACAATGATTTCACAACATCTTATATTTCAAATTTTCATTCAAAATTAAAGATGTATAAGAGAGATACTTACATTTGAAATAGAGAATTCTGGTAAAATAAAAATCTAAAAGATCAATACTTAAAAAAGTGTATTGTTAAAGTAAGAGCATTATCAATACCTTCTAACATGAAAATGTTTGATGCACAAGTAAATATGTACATTTTAATTTAATAAAAATAAAAATTTAATTGAATATAATAGATATTTAAAATAGTTTATTTTTATAAAAAATCTTAATATTAAAAGTACATTGATACTTGTCCTTTTTTCAAAATTTTACTCTGCACTTTTTTAAAAAAGATTAGTCAAACATAATTACTTATAAAAAAATCAAATGAATTAGTTAAACACAAATTACTTTTATTCAAAACACTTTTATGAAAAGCTATTTTGAAAAAATATTTCTAGAAATAAGTAATTTTTATTAGCATTGTCACATAGGCTCTAAATATATAAACATAACAGGTAACCTTACAAGTGAACAAACAAACAAAAAAGTAAACTCAAACAACAATACTCAAAAGACTCAAATAACTTTTCATGAGAGAAGATATCACCACAATTATTTTCCAAAATTTACTAAATTCATATCTCATGAAAAATTGTAAACATACCTTAATTATGCAAAAAGTAATCATCAATATTTTTCCATCGTAACCATCTAAATCAACAAAATAACTTCTCACAATGGATACTCATCAATCATCATATATTGCTCTTAGAGAGCAATTCATGTTTTAAGATTTTGTAACATAGAAATTGATTATCAATTATTATATTTCAAAAAATTTAAATCGTTAAAGTTACCCATCTGCTATTCTTCTATTTTAAAGTGGAAGTAGAATAGTAATTAAAGACATGCGCTAGCTTATTGTCACGGATTTAGACTTCCACGAATACTCAGTGCAACACTTGAAAACTTACTCACGAATCTTTCACGATCTTTCAAGCTTAAGTAAGCCCTTTGAAACTTAGATCGCTAAGAGAATGAAGAAAGACAAAGAGAGCTTTTGAAGAAGGCTTTGTATTGCTTGGAAGATTGCTTTATTACTTGCTTGGTTCTTGATTCAAGCTTGGATGCCTTACAAATGAAAGCCTCATCTATCTATACCACACACCTAAGGGCTTAAGTGTACATAAAAATTACTACACGAGTCCCTACATATTTAAAATATAGTTCATCTTCTAGAATTCTCTACAATTCTAGAGAATTCCAAGATATTTTTTAAGGTATTCTAGAGTCTAACCTCTCCAAGACTCTATATTCTTCTCCCTTAAGCTAGCTGACTTATGCTTTAATTTTATGCCTAAGTGGGATGACAAAGTGGCAGGTCATGACACTCTCCTCCACCTGATGCTGCGATGACTGCATCACATTGCTGCTACATGGACAACTGAATCTTGTCTTCTCACATGCATGACCAGTAGTCCATTGACTCAACCAGTACCCTTGTGCAAGCCCTCAGACATCACATCTTTTTCCCCTTTTGTAACTTCCCTATACATAGTGGTGAAGCCCCTTTTGCAATATTGTCTTTCATCACCCTCGCATTGCTAGCTACGAATGTCGACTCCTTCTTTTTAAGGCCTCTCACGAGCTACATGACTATTAATCGAACTTGTCCTTCCGTCTTTGTTACCTTAACCAGAGGCACCATACACGATTATTTTTTCTCCATGACTAAGAGTCGGTTGAGGAAAGGATTGATCACGGTGTGACACTTTTGGAAAAACTTCTGCCAAGAATGATATAAAATATATCTAAAGGAGCAACACTGAAGTTATTTTTACCTTGCCACTTGCCTAGCGTGATGCTTACTCTATGCGCGACCCTACACACAGTAGTCGATGGTGCGTTGACCATCTTGAGTTGGGAGTTGTTTGGACTGTACCTCAACCCTAGCCCTGTTGTTGTAATCTTGGTCATGATGTTGGTCTTTGAACTTGTGTCGACCATAGCAAGGTCGGTCTTCCATTAATCATGATGTCTACATACTGTGTGCCATACTCTTTCATCCTATCTAATTCTTTGTGATGGCTCCGCATAGTCCAATCAAGCCCAACTACATCATGTCTAATCCTTGTCCTAGTTCTCGTGCCTCCCTATCCTTCCGCTCTTACAGGATGGCACCAAGGTTTTTCAGTTTAGGGCATCTAGCATAGCTATGCGACCCACCTTATATGTAGTAACCATTTCTTTTGGTAGTTTTTGCCTTCCTCTCTATATCACCTTAACATCAAGACTTTTTGTCATCGTACCTATAGGTTTCATGATTCTTGAGATGTGGTCGCTGCTCTTCAATATTGTCACGATCTCCCCCACCTTGGTCATGACTACCTCTCATCTCATCTCCTTTTGCTTTGTCAGGATTTTCATGTGTAACACCTCAGAAGTTGAAAAGTAAAAAGGGAAAGGATATTGTAGAAATTGTCTGAGAAAAGGTTTTACGGGACCAACCTACGGACCGTAGGCATGGAACCATAGGGTATGGTTTTTGTATCATTAAGTTTCAGTACCTCATATAATGATTGATCAGGATGGCTCATCAACATTTGTATGAGTGTAGATAGGTCTAATAGGTGAGTCCCAGTGTAACACCCCGTTATTTGAAAGAACTAAAATTAGAAAGAACCATTTTTGGAAAGAATGAAAAATCTGAAATTTGGCGATTTATGTTAAGTATGAGTTTTGGGTCAACTTCAAACGTCCAAAACTCCTAGTACAAGATGAGTTAGGTGGGCAACAAGATATCAAATGAAAGGTCTTTGAATTATCTTTCCAACGCCATCGAGTTTTTCATTTTTGATCTCATATGAGGGAGATATCCCAGATTTTAGAGGGGTATTTTGGCCTTTTCATTAACCAATTAGCTTAATTCGTTTTAGTAATTTATTTGGGGTCTAAACTGATTTGGTTCAGTTTACTCTTCATTAAAATTATGCTAGGGTTTTGAGAGATGACAAAAGAAGAGAAAAGAGGAGAAAGAGCCAAAGTTCGTCGTGTTCTTGAGTTCTGCTTGTGGATTTCGCAAAGGGTTAATCCCTGCGAGGTATGTGAGATCATGTAGCATTGGGTTCATTCACCCATGCGCCAATCATGATTTAATTCAGCGTATTTACGTTCTTAAAAGTAGAGTTTATGAGTTCTTAATGAATGTTGTTGAAGTTTCATTTGAATCTTGATTATTGAGTTTTTGGAGGAGTTTTTGATATGATTTGATGAGATTTAAGGTTGTTTTTTAGATGATTCTTGTATACTTTGGTTGGGTAATCAAATCTAAGTGTTTGGGAAAAAACCAATCGAATCTAGATGAATTAAGGTCGAAAAATGAACAACAAATTTCATCCAATTTTTCTGGGAAAAGGAGTGGGGCGTCACGCCACTCAGTGCGCCCCACATCAATTTTTGTAGTGTGGGCCCTAGGGCGCCGCGCCACTTAGTGCGCCCCAACCCAGGTTCTGTAGGTTAGGATTTGGCTCTTTGCACCACTCAGTACGCCAGGGTCGCCAACTCCTCTACCCTTTCATACTTCTTTCTGTTTGAGTTCCCTCAAATCGTACCTATGTTTTCTAATTGTTTCCTACACTCCAAGGTATGTTTAAACATCGAGATATCATCTATAACATGAGATCATAACCCTTGAATCCATAATTCAAATTCAAGGTAAGCTAAGAGTCAAGTTTTGATAGTTCTTAGAGTCTTTCAAAAGTCTTATACAATCGTTTTAAACTTATTTTAAAGACTTGAGCATTGGATTGAGTAAGAATAAGAGTGAAGTTATTTTCTTCAAAAGACTATATGGGAACTAAATATTCCTAAGAGTTAAAAAGTTTTCACCTTTAAACAAGAGAGGAAACACAGGTTTTCAAATGAGTTTTCATGAGTAGTTTTGAGTTCCATCTCTTTTAAGAGATAAACTTTTTGAGTAATAATCTCAAACCACAGAGAAAGAGTTATGTTTTTAACATATGAACTGAGTATATTTTGGGAGTAGTATTGAGCACCGATATGGGGACGAGTTCATAATACCTCAAGTCTCCATAAACCATGTAGCCATCATGGGTAGAAAGGGTCATACTTTTTAGATGATTCCTTAATGTTTTTTAGCTTAGACTAGTGGATCCACTTAGTTGAGGCATTCTATATCCCGACAAGTTATAGGAAAGTTTTGGCAGCGTGAGCAAGATATTGTATCATCACATATCTCATAGTGATGGTTGTCGGTTAGAGAAACTCCACAAAGTTATATTTTACTTTATTATATATATAAATTGAGTTGTTATTGTATTTTAAAATACATTGAGTTGCTATCTACTGTTTTTAATGCTTTATATAAACTGCATCTTTATTGTTGTTTATTTCTGCATTGAGTTGAGTAAAGCTGAGGTAAGTGTTTCTTTTAGATTCCAGTTCAAGATTATGTTGGTTTAGATTTCCCCTCACATTCTCGTACGTTCCATGTACTGATGTCATTTGTCCTGCATCATTTTATGATGCAGATACAAGTAACCATGATTAGTATCCAGCACCTCGTTGATCCAGTTGAGCATTCAGGATGTTTTTATGAGTCTTCTTGCTTTTCGAAAGATCCCTCTTTATATTGTTTTTTAGTATTTCAATTGTTAGGATTATTGGGGGTCTTGTCCCAACACTCCTCATAGTATTAGAGGCTTCATAGACAGATAACTATAGTTCTTTAGTATTTCCATGTTTAGTTGTTTATGTTAAGACTTGATTTGCCACTTTGGCTAAGTTGAATGTTTATCTTTAAACATTCTAAGTTATTTGAGATGGTTTATTTAAATGCATTTGATTTCTTTATTAATGTGTAAAGTCTTATGTTGAGAGTCTAGCTAGGCAAAGGGTTCGCTTGGGGCCAACAATGGCTCTCGAGTGCAAGTCCCGCCCAGGGAATAGGCTCGGGGCATGACATCTAGACTGGTGAATTTTGAGAGTCAACTTGTGTTTTACGGTTGGGGTACATTGGTCATAGAAAGCTTTGCGAGCCGTAGACCATTCTCATCAAATTTGATCCAATCTTAAAGATTTATGAACTATTCTACGGTTGACCAATGCGGTCCGTAGGGACCGTAGGTGCAAATCGTAGGAAGGGGTTGGCAGTAATATCAGAGCTTTTAAGTCTTTTCCCTAGGTGATTAATTTCTAAAGTAGATCATTTTGGTCCTAAATCTAAGCACTATATAAGTCCCTTAGGCCTAAAAACTACCCATTCTGAACTTTTCTCCTAAATTCCCTCAAAGATCACCCACAAAATCCTCTCTAGAGCTAAGGAAGGAAAAAGATAAGGTTTGTCTTGAAGAACTCCAAATCACCAATGATTGTGTCATTGCTTACTAAGGTATGTTAGTATTTACCTATGGTGTCCTTTCCTCCATAGGGTTCCTAAATTCTCCAATTTTACAAGTTAGATTCTCCAATAAAAGTTAGGGTTTTATTCAATCTTCATAGGTTCTTTTCAATTGATTGTTTTCTATCCTTTTATGCATGAATTGAAGTAATTATATGATTTTAAATTGAATTCACATGAACCCATGCATGATCCATGATTTTTGGACTATGATCATATGATGAAGCTTATAAACTATGAAAGAAGAATTTATGAAAGTATGCATGTTCTTTCATGAAATTGATATAAATGATTTAAGGTTGCTTTGAGAGTAAAGCATCAATGTTATTGTTGTTGTGAAAGGTTTTCTCACATACTACTAAGAACATGATTTTGAAAGGGTTTTCTCACAAAAAAATGATTCATAAGGTTGAAAGGTTTTGTCACCTAAGTTGAATCAAGATTAAGGAGGTAGTCTAAATGAACTTTAGCTTGGATTGTTTGCTTAGATGTGCTTTTCCATAGATGATGAAATGAATAAGGTTAATGACTATTTTGTGCGATTTTCGCTTAGCACCGAGATGATATTAAGATGGAACCTCTCTCCTTAGTAGAGGTTGGGTCTCTAGAGGCAATCTCCCTATCCCATAACTATGTGTCACCATAGGATAATTGTCTTAGATAGACATTAGCTAATGGATCCTCTTTAGCTCAAATTTATGGTTCTTACCTTGGCAAATAAGGACACCTCTTTTCAGTGTAGGGCAGATACTGGATTCCATGTTATAGCTCACACTATCTATGTTGGTTAAATTGTAGGCTTCCCACAATAATGAACTAAGGTTACTTCTAAAGTATCTCACATGTGATTTAAAGATATTTAGCTTGCATTGACCATGATTATAATTTATGTTCTCTAACCCTTTTATCTTATGATTTAGTTGTGTCATTGAATGTCATGTAAAGTCCTTTTTAGCATGATTTCATAACTCTTATGCATTGATATCATAATTGGTACATTCCATGTACTAATGCATACTTGTTCCTACATTATTTTGCTAATGCAGGGTCAGACTCTCCTACCTCGCACATTCATGGCTAGTCGATCTGGTGGTGATCAGGAATTGGTGAGTCCTATGTTTCAAGGACCAGACATTTTTACAGCTTTATGTCCTTTCAATTTACATACATTGTATGATGTATGGATTATGTCTCAATCACTTCCTTATGATGTAATAAATGGCTTATTGAGACTTATGTTAGAGTTCCGCTTTTTGTCAAATAATTTATGATATAAAATTGTTTTCATGAAATCTTTCTTTTTATTATCTTGTATGATGTATGCTAAGTGGCTTGTGTAGAGGCTCTCGGAGTTTTATACGCCATGTTATGCCTAGGGTATACTTTGGGTCATGACATCATGCCTAAAATCTTGAAAAGCTTCGGCCTGCGTGTTGGCTTCCTAAATAGTCCTGACCTACCGGCGCTCCAACTTCGTCTTGGCCCAATTTTGTAGCCCATCCATGAAGTGGAACAACATATCAACATCCGTGAGGTTGGGAATCTAAAGAGTGAGGGTGATGAACTATTTTACGTACGCCCATATTCTGTATTACTGCTTCAACTCCCTGAACTTGTGTTTTGCCTCATAAATGACATTGTTAGGGAAGAAAGCCTTCTTGAACTCAACTTGAAATTGCTCCCAAGTGTTGATGGTGCAAAGCCCCTTCCCTATCTCAGACTCGTTATGCCTCCACCATAGCATAGCTATCTCTGATAGGTATAACACGACAGTGTTGATCTTGTTCTCATCACTCTTCACCATGTTGCACTTGAAGTAATTCTCCAAATGCCATATTAATTTATCCACCTCTTGCACGTCACGGATTCCTTTGAACATCGGTGTCTTGAGAGCCTCGATGATGGCCACCATATCCCCATTGGGTATATTAGATCCTCCAGCTTCCATTCCTCTCTTGAGCGCTTCCATCTTGGCATTCATGGTTTATTCATGCTTAACGCATCCATCAGCTGACACTCTAAGGAAGTGATGACCTTCTTTATCTCATACTATTCATGCTTATGCGCCTCCAAGTCTTACTGGATGTTGTCATTTTCTTCAAGGGTGAAGTCCTCAAGAATTTTAAACTTGACATCAACATTTTTCAAGTGTTGGCCTAAGGTTTCAACATCCTATCTCGCTGTGTCAACCCTTTTGATCCCTTCTACTCTATGTGTGACATCAATGGGATCCTCACCACGTTCATCATTACTTGCTTCAATGGTTGAAGGTGGGTAAGATGTTACTTCTCTTGGTGTAGGGTCAAGCAATATTTCCTCGCTACTCTTAAGGTGCATCCTTCCCTTGCGGTGCTTCTTTCCACCATCCAACCTGGCATTGGTGGTGCTAGCAGTGTCGAAGTCTCCTTCATTGGTAATTCCCTTAGTATGAACCTTCACTCTAATACCACATTGTCACAAACTTAGAATTCCACTAATACTTTGTGCACACTTGACAACTTACTCATGAATATTTCATGATCTTGTAAGCTCATGTAAGCCCTTTGAAACATATATTGCTAAGAGAATGAAAAAAGAAAAGGAGAGCTTTTAAAGAAGGCTTTGTATTTATTGGAAGATTTCTTTACAACTTGCTTGGTTCTTGCTTCAAGCTTGGATGCCTTACAAATGAATGCCCCATCTATTTATACTAAACACCTAGGGCCTAGAGTGTAAATAAAAATTACTACACAAGTCCCTATATATTTACAATATAGTCCATCTTCTAGAATTCTGTACAACACTAGAGAATTCTAAAGTCTTCCAAGATATTTTCTAAGGTCTTGTAGAGTCTTCCACAAACCTCTCCAAGATTCTAGATTCTCCCCCCTTAGGCTAGCTAACTTATGCTTTAATTTTATGTCTAAGTGGATTGATAAAGTGGCGGGTCATGATATTCTTCTATGTTTCCATCTTTACTAGCTACTCCACAAAAACAAATTAAGTGCTTTCTCTGCAGCTTTAATTTATAACACTAATCTTTTTAAAGTATTTTCTGGAGATGGTAGATTCTTGTGTTGATAACGTGTTATGAAACAATAACACAATAAGAAGAATATAGTAGAGAGAATAAAAAAGAAAGAATACTTATTATTCCTATTGAGGGATAGAGATTAACCAGTGATTTAAAACGAAGGAAAACCCCTTTATTTATGGGGAAAAACTAACTTAATGCTAAAATTTGAGTTCCTAAATTTTCTCCAAGGAAATATAAAGATAGACTTTCACTAAAATAAACTTATATTTATAACACAAATAATATTTTTAATTATGTATATGTCGAAGTTTTCTTGATGAAAATAAACTATTGATAATGATTCCCTAGGGCAACCTGACACGACTGACAGATAAGCCAACGTTAATAGCAGGTCTAATTCTGCGATAAAAGAGCTTTGTTTCCACACCGAATGTTATGGACAAGTCCCTAAGAGTCAAAAAAATTCGTAAGAGTCCTTAGACTATCTATAAATATGCTTGCAAATCCATCAGTCCAACATCTTTCCGCGATAGACGACATATGCTAGAAGACTATTAGGATTTTTTCTATTCAGAGTTACAAGTCAATACAATAACAAAAGTGATTCTATGACACTTGAAAAACTGTAACTGAAGGTACATTTCTATTTATTTTTCTAATATGTTTAGGCTTTGATCGTGTGTTAAATTTATGCTTCAAAAGTTATAGATTCATATGAATCCACTACCATTACACTTGTCATTGACTAATAAGTATTCATACATCCTTAATTAGAGATTTTGATTCAAACTATTGTTGGGATATATACTATTAACCACGTGTTTAGATATAGTATTTATTATAGAATAATTATTTATTTATTTTAATAGATCATATATTCGTTTATCATGCTTGTGTACTTATATAGTAGATGATTTAGTGTATAGAGTTTAAGATTATACACAGAGGATTAAATCATCGGTTCTTATAAGTATAAAGTTTTTTTTGTTCACAATCTAAGATGGAAATTGGACATGCCATCGGTACGATTGTAGCACAAGATTATATGTAGTTTATCTTGATTATAGTTCCAACTTCTTGTGCTAGTGCATTCTGTATGTATTGAACGGGACCGAGTAGAGATAGTTGTTTTAGACTGACTGACAAAAGCAATTCTCTAAACTATTAAATGTGAATATCTGACACCACAAATGTATGTTGCATGAGTAGTTATTTTTTCATCAAAAATTTATTGTTCAAGATTGCATTGATATCTATGAGGTGTGTTTTTGAATTTTAATATTCAATGTATACATAAACATGCTTTTCTTTTGGAATTTTAGAATTTCGTTCTTTATTCTTAATTCGTGTATCTATTTCACAAAATGATGATATATGATAAGGAATTACTGAGCGGGAAAATCTTAAATTATACTTTGGCCAAACAACGTTTTCAACCAAATTGATCATAGTTTTGGAATTCGAAAAAAAAAAAAAGAACTCTGATTGATCTAGAATTTGGTAGATTCATAAGAACGACCTAGTAAGAAACTAAATTTTTCTGGATCGTTATATGAGTTTTTGGTCATATTTGATTAAATAGTAGTGAAGTATTAATTTTATGTGTTGGCTTAGACCTTCCTCCCTATCGGATGAAATTGACATAAGTCACTATGTATTTAATCGTCTAGTTTTGATAATCTGTATTAACTCTCCTAAACTGAGTAATATAGGATTGGATCAATGTAACTAGAGGATTTTCCCTTGACTTAAACTAACAGTAGACTATCCATCTGAGTTAGGTTTGTATAAGTTTATGGAGTGAATAATCGATTATTGTACATGTGTATTGCATGAGTAGTTCTCCAATCCCATCGATTGGCTATTTGAGATGCATGGATATATATGTATAAATGAGCCCTAAATCTTGTTATTTAGGATTATTCGAAATATTATGATCTATTTAAAGTATTATATCTCATATTCTCAATAGACTTTACACACCCACTTAGTACTACTTAATCTTTTCTTTTGGTAGAGATAAAGATATTAATTCAAAGAATGCATTGTATATGTACCTTATGTTAGAAGGAATTATTTTCAGTTTCTAACTAGATAAGAGATGAGTATTTAATATTTTTGGTTGTAACTCTCCTATCATTGAGTTTGATGAATATTTTATTTCTTGTGGTATATTGGTGCGTGATTCTTTTATTAGTATTATTTCTCATGAATTGAATTATATTAATCTATCTCATAAGGAAAAATATCTTTTAAATTGAATGAAACTTATCTGTACATTAGTGTCTAAGTCATTTATTCTGAATATAATTGCGAGGTTGGTTAATGGATGAACATAACGGTTCATTGAAAGTGAAGTCACTAGCAACATATGAGTCTTGTTTAGAAGGAAAAATGACTAAGAGACCTTTCCTCTTAGAAAAGGAAAAAGAGGTAGTGATAAGTTATAACTAATCTATTCTGATTTGTGTAATAAATGAGCATTTGGGCAAGCGATGAATTTCAGTATTCTGAGTTTTCAAGAAGGTTACTCATGATATGGATATATTTTTTGATGTTTTGTAAGTCTAAATGTCTCGATAAACTCAAAATATTTAAGGCACATGAAAATAGCATCATGAAAAATATATAAAGTCACTGCAATCTAATTGTAGTGACGTAAACCTCTCTGCACTCATAAGTCACTTATCTTATAGAATAATTGCATTTCAACTGTCTACACCAGACACTCTATAATAGATTGTGGTAGAAGAGAAAAGAAGTAGACTCTTATGAAGATGATATGATTAATTATTGATTTATTATTAGTTATTTTGTTTCTTTTGGGATAGGTTCTAATAACTACATATCACATTTTGCATTCAATTTCTTTTAAATCAGTACCTTGAACAACTATAGAACTAGTTGGATTTGACGTAAGTCTAATCTGT
Source organism: Solanum verrucosum (assembly GCF_900185275.1). Classification (NCBI taxonomy): domain Eukaryota; kingdom Viridiplantae; phylum Streptophyta; class Magnoliopsida; order Solanales; family Solanaceae; genus Solanum; species Solanum verrucosum. The sequence goes on from NW_026019558.1 coordinate 336,136, forward strand.
GACATGTTCCTATATAGGATTGTTCAGCACATGTGCTGAGTGGGAGAATAAGAAAATTGGGATTAAGAACAGAATGTGTGTGTTAATTAGATATCCTAAAGAATGAAAGAAGGTTTATTATAGTGTCCTAAAGAAAATAAGACAATTGTTAACACAACTGTCTGATTTCTAGAAAAGGATCATTTAGTAAACCATGTTCCTAGAAGTAAACTAGTTTTACAGGAATTGAACAAAGAAATAACATATGAGTCAGTTGTAAATTCAGACACTCAAGAACATCTAACTGGTATGTCAGAATTGACGTTCCATTGCATTTACGTAGTGGGAGAAACTTTATTAGACATAACAATACTACTACCTCAAGTAGTGAAAGTGATGTTGGACAAATTAAAGAACACTACATGAAAAGTAGTTAATATTTCATTACCGAAAGGTTTTGAGGAAAATATTAAGACTCAAGAACATGAAAGTGTGACTATTGTAGTAATACTTAGTCGTAGTGGGAGAATCATAACAAAGATTGATTGATTTTGTATATTTAAGAGGACTTTCATGATAAACCTCTGAAGATCTAATACAAAAACGATAAGTTACGACTCAGCATTACTAGACGAAGTTGCATAAGAAGATAACTTTGTAAGATCCTTTTGATAAGAAACATAAAAGGAATATTTGTGAAAGTTGTAAATACATTGTTAACAGTCTAAGTGGGAGATTGTTAGGGCATATACTATTAATCATGTGTTTAAAAATAGTATTCTAATAATTTTCAAGATTAAATATCTTAGTGGGAGATTGTTAGGGTATATACTATTAACCATGCATTTAGATATAGTACATTATAACAATCGTGATGGTTAAAAGTCTAAGTGGGAGATTGTTGGGATATATACTATTAACCACGTGTTTAGATATAGTATTTATTATAGAATAATTATTTATTTATTTTAATAGATCATATATTCGTTTATCGTGCTTGTTTACTTATATAGTAGATGATTTAGTTTATAGAGTTTAAGCTTATACACAGAGGATTAAATCATCAGTTCTTATAAGTATAAAGTTTTTTTGTTCACAATCTAAGATGGAAATTGGACATGCCATTGGTACGATTGTAGCACAAGATTATATGTAGTTTATCTTGATTATGGGAATGGTATAGTTCCAACTTCTTGTGCTATTGCATTTTGTATGTATTGAACGGGACCGAGTAGAGATAGTTGTTTTAGACTGACTGACAAAAGCAATTCTCTAAACTATTAAATGTACTTATATTCTTAATCCTGATATAACTATTATGATCTATATATGTTAATTATCGTTTTGATTTATTAAAAGGTGAGATTCTAAGATAGGTCAATATTCTTGGTAGATTGGATGATGATAATATATATTGGTGAAATAATAAGTTAGTTGATGGAATCCATATCTCGATATAGAGATTGATGATATGCCTTTTTGAGAAGCTTAAAGTTTTCATCGTGTCAAACCTTGCAAGTGGATTTAAGAATCCGACACATGAAATAAGTTAAGCAATGCTCTAAAGGAAATTGATCATTGAATTAAGTTCGTCAGTAATTTAATTTATTGATTGGTATCTGTAATCTTAACATGGAGAATTACATATGTGTCTAATGGGGAATTTCGAAATATAAATAGAGTGCAATTACAAATTTCTAGTGGAATGATTTGTAATTTATTATGGTAAAAATAATTCAAATTAATTATTTGGAATTATTTCATAATAGGAGGCCTCGGTACTTAATTATGTGGTCCCTACCGTGCCCATATTTATCTAGAACTCAGAATTTATTGTAAAGGGAAAAAGGAGAAGTATGTGTCTTTCTCTATTCTAAGGAAAGGGAGAAGTATGTATCTTTCTATGTTCTAAGGCAAGGGAAAAGTATATCACTTTTTCTATTCTAAGGAAAGGAAGAAGGACATGACTTTTTCTTTTCTAAGGAAAGGGAAATGTACATGTATTTCTATTCTAAGGAAAGACATGGTATTCCTTATCCTTGGACTAAGAAGAAATCTCTATAAATAGGGATTCTTCTAACCCTTGAAAAAAGATAATTTTTTCCATAAAATACTTGTCCACCCAAGTATTGAGAGGGTTCGGAAGTGAACTTGGGATCACTGTACGTAGAAGACCGTAGAACTGTGGTCTCGTTTGTGGACTAGCTTATGAATTTGCTTGAAGTTTCTAGCTTGTCGACTAGCTTGTGGATTCACTTGAAGGTATCGGCTCACGCTTCAAGAGGTAATTCTGAAATTAAATTCAGAAAGTTTATATGCCCTAACATGATTGTACTTGTTTTAGTATAAACAATGTGTTGTCTATTATTCATGTAAGTTGTATGATTAAGGTATGCTTCTGCTGTGCATATAGTTTTCCAACAACTATACCATAAAATTAACTTTTTCAGTCAAGTAGTTTTCCATTTTCCATTGGAACTCTACTGAAATTTTAAAAAGAAATAACTAAATACCGACCTTTTAAGGTCAGTTCCTTTAAATAATTTTTTTAACAAATACCAACCATTGGGGTTGGTAGTTTTATTTATTTATTTGTGGAATAAAATTCTGATCTCGGTAAATCAATTTTAAAGGTTATCATATTTTGTCACTAAAGAAATTGCCCTTTGGATGTTGATTTTCTTTAGAAAAAAATAAGTTTTTTTAAAAATAAGTCTAAAACCAATCTCCGGAAGTCTTAAAGTTAAATGCAGATTTTTAATTTCATGTTTGAAGTTATTCCTAATTAAAAATACTCTAACTAAAAAACAAGCACAAAATAAACAACGGCCTCAAAAGCCATTATTTGTGCACTCTGGCCGGAAAAATGAATGCATACTTTGTAAATTGTAATAATGAATTAGCTAGGCTGAAGAAATATATACTTCATCCGTACATTTTTATTTGTCCACTATATTAAAAATAGTTATCAAATAATACTTGTATAATTTAGAAAATTAAAAGATAATTAAAAATAGTTATCAAATAATACTTGTATAATTTAGAAAATTAAAAGATAATTTACTATTTTGTGTGTATTTTACCCTTGCTATTAAATACTATTCAATATTTAATATATTTTCCAAATATTCAAAAGTTAATGTAATAATATTATCTCTATTATTTATTTTTTCTTAAAACATGTTAACTAACAGTAGACAATTATTATTGGCATATATATGGAAAGAGAAGAGAATAAATCACTTACTCCTATAGTGGGACTTCAAGGCATAAAAGTAACAAAATAAAACTAATAAACAATTACAAATTGAAACTTTTTTTTTTTCTATTTCCAAATATTTATTAAGGCAAGAACATATTGAGAACATGAATAAACAAAAAGACAATTTCATTCCAAAATCTATTTACCAAAATTGACCGGCAACACATAATATGGCTCTTAATTATAACCCCCCCACCCCACCCCCACCCCCACCCCCACCCCCCTCCAATTATTAATGATGTAACAGTACTTCATTTGGAGAAATTAGAAGTAGAACAAGAAAATGAGAAGTGAAGATGCGCACTGGTGGGTTGTGTCATGGTAACAGAGTCATTGCCTACTATAATTCCTAGAGTTACGGCTTAAAATTGCAAACCAGACTAATGGGATTCTAGGAGAAGGGAATACATCAGGTAGTCATAAAAAGGGGCGGATCTATTAAGGGGTGTGGGGGTGCCAACTTCGACGGAAACTCTATATATACATAGGTATATATATATAATATTTATATTTATATAAAGTGTGCCACCCAAAGAACAAAATTGGCTTGTGGTGCCACGGTAGGAGGGCAACTTTAGAAAGTTGATGATGCGGGTTTGAATCCCATTTGTACCTATTTTTTTTAGAAAGACGTTTTTTTAAGAAAAAGGAAATTGTTGCACACGTTCTTTTAAGAAAAATTAGAGAACTAAAATTAATTTATATCGAAAAGACGAATAATTTAATCAAATATAAAATTAATTTAATCGATAAGTTTATTTGGCACCCATGAACTCTAAATCCTGGATCCTCCACTGGTCATAAACCAGTTTCTTCATCCTCAAAAGGGAAATCTCTTGAGGAACAACAGGGAGATAAAGGAAAAGGCACAGAGCTAGACTATTATAACATGGAGGAGTTCTCGATGCTCAGATATACTCCTATATGTAATTATACCTTTACTGCTTTGCAAATAGGAGATAATAATGCAACTGCAACCTCACCCATCAGGAAAGGTGGACTCCTATATCCCAATGACTTGGGTAGTTTGGAATGTGAGAGGAGAAAATAAGTGGTATAAGGGGAATGAGTTAAAAAAATATATCAAAACTAATCATATAAAGGCTGCAGAACTAGTGGAGAGTGAAGTAAAGACAGATAAAGCTAGCAAAGTAATACAACATGGATGCTCAATATTTCATTGCCAAGTTAAAAATAAAAGGGATGGGATGGAATGCATACTAACTGTTATCTATGGAAACAGAATGGAGCAAAAAAGAAGTTTATGGACTGCCATTCAACAACTAGCTAATGGTATGAACTTCCCTTGGATTCTAAGGGGTGATTTTAATGTACTTAAATCTCCTAAAGATAAGTTGTTTGGTAATTCAGTGTCATATGGAGAGACTAAGGATTTCAATGAATGCATTCAATAAACTAATCTCACAGAACTTCCATGAAAGGGAGAACACTATACATAGACTAATAAACAAGTCATGACAGAATTTATAGGAGAATATAAGCTATTTGGCTATGGGGAGTGGATGAGTAAATAGGGCTATATTATCATTGAATATGAATGCCCAAATGTTTCATATCATGTCCCATGCGTGTCCATTAAGATAATCTCATGGAATGCCAAAGTGCAATTAAACTCTATTTTTCAATATTTAGTCACCATACAACCAATTACACTCTATTGTAGAAAAGGGTGGAAAAAGGGAGGAATGGAGATCACATGAGGCAAAAAGGGTCAACTCTAGAAACACTAAGGCCTGATTTCTGAAAAGTTGAACAAAGTGGAATTGCAACATGTAAGTAAGAAGATTGAAAGCTATAGTTGTACTCTTCAAGCAATCCATGAGAAGATGAAAACAGACACATCTGTTGTACAAGTGGTTAAAGAGACGAAGATCTTACTTAACGTAGAGAAATGGGATCTTATTTAGGAGAGTTTAATAAAGCAGAAGGCAAGAGTAGACTAGATAAAGTTAGGAGACTTAAGCACTTAATATTTATCATTCTTTCTTAAGGAGAAAACTCAAAGGAAATCGATCATCAAGTTAACTTCTTTGGTTGGTGTTAATTTGGAGGATCCTAAAGATATTAAAGAGGAGATCAGATTATCCTATAAGGGATTTATGGGAAGCTTTACCAATTCTTCTCCTGTAGTGAATAGACAACTCATGAAAGGGGGGCCATGACCTACTCATGCACAACAACTCCTATTATGTAAGGAAGTCCGAACACAGGAAATTGAGGAAGGACTTCAAGCAATTGGTTTAGATAAGGCTCCTGGAGTGGATGGCTATTGCCGGTTTTTTCAAAAAAAAAATTTGCTTGTAATCAAGCAGGATGTTGTGGTTGTTGTGTAGTAATTCTTCACAACAATTATTATGCATAGACCAATAAACTATACTAGTATTACTTTGGTTTGAAAGACTGCCTAACTAGTCACTCTGAAGGTGTATCGACCAATATCCTATTGTACACTGATGTACAAAATCATTTCCACGATCTAATCTACTAGATTACAACATGTTATTTAAAATTTTATTAGTGATGCATAGGCTGGATTCATACCTGGGAGGAAATTTGCAGACAATATCATTTTAGTGCATGAATTAATACAAACCTATTAGAGGAACCATACATCACCTAGATGTATGTGCAAGATAGATCAATAGAAAGCTTATGATAGCACAGAATGGGTGTTTATCCAACAAGTTATGGAAGAGTTGGGGTTTCCTATGAAGTTCATGTCCTTGATCATCAAATGTGTCCAAACACTTAGCTACTCAATTGTGGTTAATGGGGAGCTTACAAAACCTTTTGATGTTGCAAAAGGTTTAAGACAAGGAGACCCCATTTCGCCTTTCTTATTTGTTATAGTTATGGAATATATGACTAGAAGTCTAAGCGCATTGAAACTGAATTAGAATTAGAATTCAAATTTCATCGCAAGTGTGGTAAACTATATATCACACATTTGGCTTTGCTGATGATATGTTATTATTTGCAAGTTGTAACTTAGAATCTATCTCAACAATGAATGATTGTTTTCATTAGCTATCTCTAACCTCAGGACTCAAAGCTAACCTAAATAAAAACTTTCTTATTTTGGTGGTGCTAGCGGAACTCGTAGTTGAGGGATTCATGAAAGTGATAGTGTGGTAGGTGGTAGTGTGGTAGGTGAGTATTTTATTTTAAAGATTTTATTGTAGTGTTCTTTTGCTAAATGTCTTAATCTTGATATCTCTTTAATGTTATTTTTTGGTAGTGTAAAATTCATGGTAAAATGTAATAATATTTATTGTAATATTCTTCCGATAGTTGTTTTAATCTGAATATTTCTTTAATATTATTTATGATATATTCCAGATATAACATATTTTCGGTTCTTTGGTACATATATAAATTTTCCTCCATTAATTGTTCTAATAGTTTTATATCTTCCATAGATTTTATCCAATATTGTAAATATTCGTAGTTCATTTTAATCTGAATTTATTTCTAAATCATACCATTCTATTCTTTCGAAGTCTAAATCATGTAGGTCTATTTCATACCATTCTTGATTTAATATATCTTCTGATTCGTAATCATTAAATATTTTTTCCCATATTATTCTTCTTAATTCGATTATTTCTATATTTTTAAGTACATATAAGATTAAAGTTTCATAGTTTTTTATCATTTCATCATGCATGTATGTAGTCATGTTCTTTATTATGCAGGTTTTTTATTTCAAATTATTCCTTCCTATCATATTCATAATTGATTAAATCCATATTAGATCATTATGAACTAGATTATCTTTATCATGTTTTCCTGTCACTACTATCATCGTACTTTAGCGGATATTTTCTTCTTATCAGCGCCTCAACTTTGTTTACTCCCCTAAACGGCTTTCCTCGCCTACCGGTTTCAACATTAGGATGGCATAGTATAGAAGTTTTCTCCCTGTTTCCAGTGTGCTAATAAACTAGAAATCATGATTCAAATAATTCTAATACATAATAACTAACATAAATTTATTCAATCATATATATGATATTCAGGAATATATGAAATTAGTTCCGCATATTTTTTGAACAATATACTTTGCCTCTTGCTTAGCCATGCTATCTGAAATATCTGATTGGATTTCAGATTGTTGCTCCATTAACTTTTAAGTATTTTTATATCTTAGTGGAGAGAGTGTTTATAAGAAAGTTTTTATTATGTTAGGCAATGCCTGCCTTACAACATTTACAACCGACTCTTTATATAGACATACATACTCTAATACGTTTTTTACATCTGTCCACTTACTATTTACTACTATTCATGAATAGTTCCTATTTTATCCTATTAAGACTTATTTACACCTAACTTTTACACTTGTCTAATATGCACATGCATGCTACTATTTACTTTACGACTTATATACTACATTTTATGACACATTACACTACAATACATATTTTTATGACTTTTTACATATCTCTTTACACTTTTTTCAAAATATCTATCTTCTTTTTTGTTTTCTTCTTATCTTTGTCTTCCGTCTTCTTGACTCCTTCTTCTTATCTTCTTAGATTATTCCAGCTGGACGTCTGGAATTATATTATCTTCTCCGTTGCACTTTGAACATATATGGTCGGGTATTTATGACCAATTAGCTTGCAATATCTGGTTAATAATTCTGCTGAAATAAATCTTCTTTTAGTGCTCGTGTCGTAGGTCGTTCTTCTGGCTTTAGTAGTGATAAAATCCATCTTTGGACTTCATCCATATCTGCTTTCCTTAGCTCCCTTGAATTGGAATAAATCATTAGCTGGTCTCTTGCATAGTAGCTCCATATAGCGTTTCCGTTTAAATAATTATTTGCTACCTCTTGTATAATTGTTGATATACCAATTATCCTTTTGTTGGCATAAAAACTTGGTATCTCTATTTTGCATATCTCTTCTTGTTGTCCGATATCCTCGGGTATAATCATATCTTTAGTTAATCCTATCTTGATAACCTGTATTGGGGGTTTTATTTCCTCGTATAATATCTCCGCTGGTGCTGTATAGAATTTTATATAAAATAAATTTCCTTTCGTAACTCTTTTGTATGTGATGAATGCTTTGTGTAGTTCTGGTATTCCACTAACTTCTTCTCCGTCATATGTGTATACGGTATTTAACAGTCCGTAGTTGTAACATGTTCTTACTAAATTAGCGTTAGTTTTCGGTTGTGCAATTAACTTGTTATATCCTTGTAATTTTTGTGTCAAATAATCTTGGTTTGGTTCTTTTGTAGTTGATCTGGGGTTGCGGTTTAAATAGGTTTGGATTTTGTAGATATTTTCAATATAGGTTCGTGTGATGTAGTTATATGTCTTTTTCTCATTTTGGTTTTGCAAACTATCTGCATATGTAGATGTTTGCGGTTCTATGGACATATGTCTAGGTGTCCTTTGGGTAAATGGTTTTTCGAATAGCTGGTTTAAGTTAGCATTTTTATGTTGTTTATCGCTAACTTGTTTGCTTGTACCTGCAGCTGTATTTAAACAAATGTTATGGGTTTTAAGGAGTTTCCATCGTCTCCTTTTAGGTCTGGTTTTTTCCGTCTTCCGGTCGACGTAGCTCCGCATTTTTATAGTCATGCTGCTGACTAGCTTTAGACTTTAGATTATCTTCATTAGTCTTTAGCTTTTGTATCTCGTTGTCCATACTATCCACTTTTGTACAAAGTGTAGTAATAGCTTTGAGTATTTTTTCGATTGTATCTTCTTCCTCAGTCTCAGTCTGAGTAGCTTTGTCGTGATAGGTAATCTGCAATAACATTCTTATCAGTTTTTATTACTTCAATTGTAAATGTAAAATTTAATATATTTAATATCAATCTCCTTATTTCTTTTGTTGTTACCGAATCTTGTATTTTTCTTGTTAGCCACCATTTTACTTGTGTATTATCTGTTCTTATAATAAATTTGTTATATACAATATATGGTTCAAATGATAATAAACACTTATATACTGAATATAATTCTTTTCTATTTATTTCCCATTTTATTTCTGTATTATTAAATGTTCCTGAATAATACCTGCAATGATGTTCTATCGTAGTGTCATCATACCTATATTTTAATATTCCTCCATAACTTTTTTCACTCGCATCTGATTCTATTATATAAGTAAATTTTTTGTTTTCATCTGGAAAGTATAGTTTAGGTAAGTTTTTACATAATAATTTTACCTTTTGTATTTGTATTTGGTCTTTTTTATCAAACTGATATTCTATATCTTTCTTTAATTTTTGTTGTAATGGTTTTAAATTTTCTGCTAGTTTTGGTATGTATTCTCTTACTTGATTTACTAGTCCTAAGAATGATTGTAATTTCTTTTTTGTGTCTAGTTGTTCATTTGAGTTAATTATTTTTTGTACTATATGTGTTTGCATTTTTATCCCTTTTTATCAATTTGTATTCCTAAGAATTCTATTTGATTTTTCATTATATCAGCTTTCTTTTTACTTAGACTTATACCTGAATATTCTATGATGTGTATAAATTTTTCTAATAATCTTATATGTTCATCTTGTGTCTTAGAATATAATAATATATCATCGATGTACACTACACAATTTTCTATTTGTTTAAAGTAATTGTCCATAAAGTGTTGATATCTACCTGGTGCGTTTTTATATCCAAATGGTAATACATTCCATTCATAAAATCCTTGTGGTACAGTGAATGTGTTAGTTTTTTAGATTCTTCTTCTAGTTTTAAGTGATAAAATCCTGATTTACAATCAAATTTGCTAAAATAATTATATCCTTGTATTTGTCGTATCTTTAGTATTTTATTTGGTATCGGATAATTATATGTTTTAGTTTTTGCATTTAAATTTCTATAATCAATAACCATTCTACTTTTTCCTCTTTTTTGTTCACTATGTTTATTTACGATAAATGCCGGGCTTGTATGCTTACTATTGCTTTCTTGTATATATCCTTTTTCTAGTAATTCATCTATATGTATCTTAAATTCGGTTAAATCATTAAAATTATACTTTAATGGTTTTTGGGTTATTATACTGTTATTATCAATTAGCTCAATTTTTACTTTTGTTTTATGTTTTTCCCATCCTTGTAAAGGATCCTCACTATATAATAATTCTAACTTATCTTGAATTATTTTTACTTTATCTATAGAGAATATAATTAATTCTATTTTAGGGTCTTCTTCTTTATATTTTCTAATTTTTGTGTAATTTTTCACTTCCTTTTATCCATTCTGTTGTTTTTCGTTTTTTATTATTTACTCTTTTTGCTCCTATTTTTTGTTTACACGGTGTTGTGAACCACCAGTGTGTTTTGTTATTATATGTGGGTATAATTTTTCTAAAAATGGCATTCCTAATAGCATATCTTTTGTAGTTAATTCAAAGTTATATATTTCTTCTATAGTTAATATCTTATCCCATATTTGTATTTTATATTTTTTGCCTTATATGTGATCATGCTTCCTTCATTATTAAATCCTGTTACTACTATCGGTGTTTTTAATTTTTCCCATTTATCTTCTGGCAAACAATTGTATTTACATATATTAGCTTCTGCTCCCGTATCTATCATTGGTGTATAATATCGGTTGTAATATCCTTCTATTATTATCTTTGCAAGTATATATATTTTCATTATTTTTATATTTTTATCATACCAAAGTCCTTTTTATTATTACTCTTTTATTTTCATAATTTATTGTTAACTGTTTGTCTTCTAGATTATATGGTTTTACTTGTTCCAACCATTTTATTCCTAAAATGATATTTTCATTTCCTTGATATATTTTGAATTTTATTACTATTGGTACTCCTCCGATGATTATTTCCTTTTCTGTAGTTTCTTCGGTATACATTAATGCTTTTGGTAGTTCGGAGCATGATTGTTCAATAGTTATTATTTCATCTTCCGTCACTAATTCTCTTGTAATATAGTTTTCTTCTCATCCTGTATCTATTAATATTAAATATTTTCGTTGTTCCATTATTCCCGTTATGTAGTAATGATGTGGTTTTATATCTTCTTCTATTGATTTTTGTGGGGTTTTATCTATTCTCCTTGAGTACTCATTTTTGATGATATTTGGGGTATCTCATTGTTTATCCTTTTCGATGTGCTTAGTCTTTCTTTTACTATTTCTAAATCTTCTTCTATATCAATTTCATTATAACTATAATCGTTTTTATCTATGACTGTACTATTCTTTCAAAGGGATCTTCTATTTTTATTTTATCTATTTATTTTTTGCGGTTATTTTATGTTTTGTTGTTAGAACATATAAGTTTTTACATCTAGCTGTAAATATTTTACTTCCTGGGGCTAGTTCTATCCCTGACATTCGCCAGTATAATAATAGTGATTTATCTATATTCCTGTCATTTATTGCTACTGAGTATTTAGCACTTATTATAAACTTAAATTTTTGGTATATGAGGTTACCTCTTACTGCACTTATTATACTTTTTCTATGGGTTGTATAATTCTATCATCCGCTAAGTATATTTCTATGGGTGTATCTATTCCTTCTCTAAAACATGCTTTTATTAATATTTCTGTTCCTCCTAAATGTACATATTTAATTGGATTTTTAGCCTTAATATCTTGTATTTCTTTATTTATTATTCGTTTATTTATTATTGGTATTTTGGCCTTTCCTTTAGTGTATTTGCAATCTATGATATGTTCTCTTTGACTTACTACATAATATTATTCTTTTTGTCGTTTAAACCAGTTTCTTACTGTTGGTATTTCGAATATTTTTGCTACGCTTAGGTCTAATTCTTTCCCTTTTATTTGTTCAAATATACTATTATCAAATATTATTTTCTGTTCTAAATATTCTTCGTCTTGATGTTTTCTTTATTTATTGTTTGTATATCTGCTTCAGTCATTTGTTATATTATAGAATTCATTTTCTATTTCTATGTCATTATCTATTTCATTTTTCGATAATTCATATATACTATCATTGCTTTCTAATTCATAATCTACGTATTCTATTTGTGTATATTTTTCATCATCTATTATTATTTCTGATATTTGTTTTTTCTTTGGATTTTTAGGTAATTTACAATCTCTAGCTATATGTCCTAATTTTCCACAATTATAACAAGTACATTCCGTTAGTTTTCTTTTTGGTCTATATGGTCTTTTGGTTTTGTAATTTTTTACATTGTACCTTCTTCTTGGTTTTTTATATTTATATTTTGATCTGTATTTTTTATTATATTTCCTTTTATTTTTATAATACCTATCCGTACAACCAAATTGAGGTGCTGTCTTATTTTTGCAACATGCCAAGTTTTTTACTAATATTTTTTTTATAAAATGTAAAGAAAAACAAATATCAGAAATAATAAGAGATGATAAAAAATTATGAAACTTTAATATTATATATACTTAACGGTATAGAAATAATTGAGTTAAGAAGAATCATATGGGAAAAATATTTGATGACTACGAATCAGAAAATATATTAAATCAAGAATAGTATGAAATAGATTTACAAGATCTATATTTAGATAATGAAAGAATGAATGGTAAATTTAGAAATAAATTCAATTAAAATGAATTACGAATATTTACAATATTGGATAGAATCTATGAGATATAAAACTATTAAAACAATTAATAGAGGAAAATTATCTATGTACCAAAGAACCTAAGATATGCTATATCTAGAATATATCATAAATAATATTAAAGAAATATTCAGATTAAAACAACTATCGGAATATTACAATAAATATTATTACATTTTACCATGAATTTCACACTACCAAAAAATAACATTAAAGATATCAAGATTAAGACACTTAGCAAAGAACTACAATAAAATCTTTAAAATAAAATACTCACCTACCACACTACACCTACCACACTACCACTTTTATGAATCCCTCAACTACGAGTTCGCACGAAAAATGTATCAGAGCTATGGATAATAAGAACACGGTAAGAAACATACAAGTAGAAAATTAAGAAAAATAAGAAGAAAATTAAATAAATTATATCCGGAATATAAAAACTTAATATCAAAAGACTGATAATGAAAAATTAGATCAATTAATAAATAATATATCTAAAATAGAATATAAATATATTCAATATTTAAAAATACAATGAATAACAAGAATAACGAATATAGACAAAAACTTAATGAAATAATTATAGAAAAACGACAAGAATTAGAACATAGGCAAAATAGACTTAACAATAATATATTCGCAGGAATTTGTCACAAATCTATAGTAGCACAAAGAAAGACTATTTTATATCTAGAAATACAAATAAATAACTTAGAATATAAACTACAACATAATTTATAAATGAATAAAGAAGAATACGCAATAGATGAAAAAACATATGAAAATTATGACGGATTAAAAATAAAGATAATATTTTCTAATCTAGGAAGAAGATATAAGAAAATAGTGACAATATAAGTTTAATGTTAGAAAAAGAAACGGTAAAACTAGAAGATAGTTTAACTGCTATGGTAAGAATAACAAAAGAAAATGAAGAAATAGATAGAAGAACGGAAATTGAAAAAATAAAACAACAAGCAAAAAAGGAAGTACAACAATTAGAAGAAGTAAAAAAACTAAAATAATAGAGCTAGAAAAAGAGCTAGCAATATTAAAAGAAATGTATGAAATTAAACAAAAAGAAAAAGAACAAAAAACAAAATTAGCAAATGAGATAATTAAATTTAAAGAAAAATTGCAATTACAAGATGAATTAGGAGAAAAAGAAGAAAATAACCAAGATAATCTACCCGAAATAAGAGTTGATGAAATAAACGATGATGATCTAGAACAACATTCGGAAACAAGCGAAACATATACGGAACTTTTAGCAAACATAGATAATACAAAGAATTTAGAAGTAAATACAGAAGACGTAGACATGGACGAAAAACCTAGCACATCAGGAGTAAAAACCCAAAAAATTTAATCCAAAATATTATAATGAAAATTATGAACAATATGATAAAGAAAAAACTACATGGGATAAAAGATTAAATAAAAAATGGACGCCTAAACCAATAACTGGACAACATGAATTTTTAGATTTAGACTGTGTAGCAGACATAAATAAAACAATCCAATTATGGGTAGGATACATATCAAAACAATTAATAGATAACAAGATAGTAATAGCAGAGGCACCAGGATACATAGAAAGGACACTTATAGGAACAGTAAAATTATGGCTACAAAATTTAACAAATGAAAGCTTAACAACTTTAAGAAATAATAAAAAATTTGATGGTGGAATAGCCACTACAACCATGGAAATATTATATAAATATGAAATAGCTATAAGAAATGAATTTAGTAGTATGACAACAGAAGTAGAAGAACAAAATAAAGAAAAAATCATAAATCGGAATCTAATGACAAAATTAGCAATATGTAATATGTGTTACATAGATGAATATACATGTGCATTTAGAGAATATTATTATAAAGGAACATATAGCATAGAAGAAAGTAAAGAAATAAGAAAATTATATTTTACAAAATTACCAGAACCTTTTAATTCAAAAGTAATAAAAAGTTGGAATGAAGCAGAATTAACAGATACCTTAGGAGCTAGAATAAAATTCTTACAACGATGGTTTATGGAACTATGTGAAAAACATAAAGAAGAAATAAAAATGGAAAAAATATTAGTAAAAAACTTGGCATGTTGCAAAAATAAGACAGCACCTCAATTTGGTTGTACGGATAGGTATTATAAAAATAAAAAGAAATATAATAAAAAATACAGATCAAAATATAAATATAAAAAACCAAGAAGAAGGTACTATGTAAAAAATTACAAAACCAAAAGACCATATAGACCAAAAAGAAAACTAACGGAATGTACTTGTTATAATTGTGGAAAATTAGGACATATAGCTAGAGATTGTAAATTACCTAAAAATCCAAAGAAAAAACAAATATCAGAAATAATAATAGACGATGAAAAATATACACAAATAGAATACGTAGATTATGAATTAGAAAGCAATGATAGTATATATGAATTATCGGAAAATGAAATAGATAATGACATAGAAATAGAAAATGAATTCTATAATATAACAAATGACTGAAGCAGATATACAAACAATAAATAAAGAAAACATCAAGACGAAGAATATTTAGAACAGAAAATAATATTTGATAATAGTATATTTGAACAAATAAAAGGAAAAGAATTAGACCTAAGCGTAGCAAAAATATTCGAAATACCAACAGTAAGAAACTGGTTTAAACGACAAAAAGAAGAATATTATGTAGTAAGTCAAAGAGAACATATCATAGATTGCAAATACACTAAAGGAAAGGCCAAAATACCAATAATAAATAAACGAATAATAAATAAAGAAATACAAGATATTAAGGCTAAAAATCCAATTAAATATGTACATTTAGGAGGAACAGAAATATTAATAAAAGCATGTTTTAGAGAAGGAATAGATACACCCATAGAAATATACTTAGCGGATGATAGAATTATACAACCCATAGAAAAAAGTATAATAAGTGCAGTAAGAGGTAACCTCATATACCAAAAATTTAAGTTTATAATAAGTGCTAACTACTCAGTAGCAATAAATGACAGGAATATAGATAAATCACTAGTATTATACTGGCGAATGTCAGGGATAGAACTAGCCCCAGGAAGTAAAATATTTACAGCTAGATGTAAAAACTTATATGTTCTAACAACAAAACATAAAATAACAGCAAAAAATAAAATAGATAAAATAAAAATAGAAGATCCCTTTGAAAGAATAGTTACAGTCATAGATAAAAACGATTATAGTTATAATGAAATTGATATAGAAGAAGATTTAGAAATAGTAAAAGAAAGACTAAGCACATCGAAAAGGATAAACAATGAGATACCCAAATATCATCAAAAATGAGTACCTCAAGGAGAATAGATAAAACCCCACAAAAATCAATAGAAGAAGATATAAAACCACATCATTACTACATAACGGGAATAATGGAACAACGAAAATATTTAATATTAATAGATACAGACGAGAAGAAAACTATATTACAAGAGAATTAGTGACGGAAGATGAAATAATAACTATTGAACAATCATGCTCCGAACTACCAAAAGCATTAATGTATACCGAAGAAACTACATAAAAGGAAATAATCATCGGAGGAGTACAAATAGTAATAAAATTCAAAATTTATCAAGGAAATGAAAATATCATTTTAGGAATAAAATCGTTGGAACAAGTAAAACCATATAATCTAGAAGACAAACAGTTAACAATAAATTATGAAAATAAAAGAGTAATAATAAAAAGGACTTTGGTATGATAAAAATATAAAAATAATGAAATATATATACTTGCAAAGATAATAATAGAAGGATATTACAACCGATATTATACACCAATGATAGATACGGGAGCAGAAGCTAATATATGTAAATACAATTGTTTACCAGGAGATAAATGGGAAAAATTAAAAACACCGATAGTAGTAATGGATTTAATAATGAAGGAAGCATGATCACATATAAGGCAAAAAATATAAAAGTACAATATGGGATAAGATATTAACTATAGAAGAAATATATAACTTTGAATTAACTACAAAAGATATGCTATTAGGAATGCCATTTTTAGAAAAATTATACCCACATATAATAACAAAAACACACTGGTGGTTCACAACACCGTGTAAACAAAAAATAGGAGCAAAAAGAGTAAATAATAAAAAACAAAAAACAACAGAATGGATAAAAGGAAGTGAAAAAATTACACAAAAATTAGAAAATATAAAAGAAGAAGACCCTAAAATAGAATTAATTATATTCTCTATAGATAAAGTAAAAATAATTCAAGATAAGTTAGAGTTATTATATAGTGAGGATCCTTTACAAGGATGGGAAAAACATAAAACAAAAGTAAAAATTGAGCTAATTGATAATAACAGTATAATAACCCAAAAACCATTAAAGTATAATTTTAATGATTTAACCGAATTTAAGATACATATAGACGAATTACTAGAAAAAGGATATATACAAGAAAGCAATAGTAAGCATACAAGCCCGGCATTTATCGTAAATAAACATAGTGAACAAAAAAGAGGAAAAAGTAGAATAGTTATTGATTATAGAAATTTAAATGCAAAAACTAAAACATATAATTATCCGATACCAAATAAAATACTAAAGATAAGACAAATACAAGGATATAATTATTTTAGCAAATTTGATTGTAAATCAGGATTTATCACTTAAAACTAGAAGAAGAATCTAAAAAACTAACAACATTCACTGTACCACAAGGATTTTATGAATGGAATGTATTACCATTTGGATATAAAAACGCACCAGGTAGATATCAACACTTTATGGACAATTACTTTAAACAAATAGAAAATTGTGTAGTGTACATCGATGATATATTATTATATTCTAAGACACAAGATGAACATATAAGATTATTAGAAAAATTTATACACATCATAGAATATTCAGGTATAGTCTAAGTAAAAAGAAAGCTGATATAATAAAAAATCAAATAGAATTCTTAGGAATACAAATTGATAAAAAGGGATAAAAATGCAAACACATATAGTACAAAAAATAATTAACTCAAATGAACAACTAGACACAAAAAAGAAATTACAATCATTCTTAGGACTAGTAAATCAAGTAAGAGAATACATACCAAAACTAGCAGAAAATTTAAAACCATTACAACAAAAATTAAAGAAAGATATAAATATCAGTTTGATAAAAAAGACCAAATACAAATACAAAAGGTAAAATTATCATGTAAAAACTTACCTAAACTATACTTTCCAGATGAAAACAAAAAATTTACTTATATAATAGAATCAGATGCGAGTGAAAAAAGTTATGGAGGAATATTAAAGTATAGGTATGATGACACTACGATAGAACATCATTGCAGGTATTATTCAGGAACATTTAATAATACAGAAATAAAATGGGAAATAAATAGAAAAGAATTATATTCAGTATATAAGTGTTTATTATCATTTGAACCATATATAGTATATAACAAATTTATTATAAGAACAGATAATACACAAGTAAAATGGTGGCTAACAAGAAAAATACAAGATTCGGTAACAACAAAAGAAATAAGGAGATTGGTATTAAATATATTAAATTTTACATTTACAATTGAAGTAATAAAAACTGATAAGAATGTTATTGCAGATTACCTATCACGACAAAGCTACTCAGACTGAGACTGAGGAAGAAGATACAATCGAAAAAATACTCAAAGCTATTACTACACTTTGTACAAAAGTGGATAGTATGGACAACGAGATACAAAAGCTAAAGACTAATGAAGATAATCTGAAGTCTAAAGCTAGTCAGCAGCATGACTATAAAAATGCGGAGCTACGTCAAGCGGAAGACGGAAAAAAGCCAGAGCTAAAAGGAGACGATGGGAAACTCCTTAAAACCCATAATGTTTGTTTAAATACAGCTGCAGGTACAAGCAAACAAGTTAGCGATAAACAACATAAAAATGTGAACTTAAACCAACTATTTGCAAAACCATTTACCCAAAGGACACCTAGACATGTGTCTATAGAACCACAAACATCTACATACGCAGATAGTTTGCAAAACCAAAATCAGAAAAAGACATATAACTACATCACACGAACCTATATTGAAAATATCCACAAAATCCAAACCTATTTAAACCGCAACCCCAGATCAACTACAAAAGAACCAAACCAAGA
Organism: Solanum verrucosum; assembly: GCF_900185275.1. Lineage (NCBI taxonomy): Eukaryota > Viridiplantae > Streptophyta > Magnoliopsida > Solanales > Solanaceae > Solanum > Solanum verrucosum. The sequence continues at coordinate 355,153 of NW_026019558.1, forward strand.
TTATTTGACACAAAAGTTACAAGGATATAACAAGTTAATTGCACAACCGAAAACTAACGCTAATTTAGTAAGAACATGTTACAACTACGGACTGTTAAATACCGTATACACATATGACGGAGAAGAAGTTAGTGGAATACCAGAACTACACAAAGCATTTATCATATACAAAAGAGTTACGAAAGGAAATTTATTTTATATAAAATTCTATACAGCACCAGCGGAGATATTATACGAGGAAATAAAACCTCAATACAGGTTATCAAGATAGGATTAACTAAAGATATGATTATACCCGAGGATATCGGACAACAAGAAGAGATATGCAAAATAGAGATACCAAGTTTTTATGCCAACAAAAGGATAATTGGTATATCAACAATTATACAAGAATTAGCAAATAATTATTTAAACGGAAACGCTATATGGAGCTACTATGCAAGAGACCAGTTAATGATTTATTCCAATTCAAGGGAGCTAAGGAAACAGATATGGATGAAGTCCAGAGATGGATTTTATCATTACTTAAGCCAGAAGAACAACCTACAACACGAGCACTAAAAGTAGGATTTATTTCGGCAGAATTATTAACGAGATATTGCAAGCTAATTGGTCACAAATACCCTGACCACATATGTTCGAAATGCAACGGAGAAGATAATATAATCCCAGACGTCCAGCTGGAATAATCTATGAAGATAAGAAGAAGAAGTCAAGAAGACGGAAGACAAAGATAAGAAGAAAACAAAAAAAAGATAGATATTTTGAAAAAGTGTAAAGAGATATGTAAAAAGTCATAAAAATGTGTGTTGTAGTAAGTAATGTGTCATAAAATGTAGTATATAAGTCGTAAAGTAAATAGTAGCATGCATGTGCATATTAGACAAGTGTAAAAGTTAGGTGTAAATAAGTCTTAATAGGATAAAATAGGAACTATTCATGAATAGTAGTAAATAGTTAGTGGACAGATGTAAAAACCGTATTAGAGTATGTATGTCTATATAAAGAGTCGGTTGTAAATGTTGTAAGGCAGGCATTGCCTAACATAATAAAAACTTTCTTATAAACACTCTCTCCACTAAGATATAAAAATACTTAAAAGTTAATGGAACAACAATCTGATATCCAATCAGATATTTCAGATAGCATGGCTAAGCAAGAGGCAAAGGTATATTGTTCAAAAAATATGCAGAACTAATTTCATATATTCCTGAATATCATATATATGATTGAATAAATTTATGTTAGTTATTATGCATTAGAATTATTTGAATCATGATTTCTAGTTTATTAGCACACTGGAAACAGGGAGAAAACTTCTATACTATGTCATCCTAATGTTGAAACCGGTAGGCAAGGAAAGCCGTTTAGGGGAGTAAACAAAGTTGAGGCGCTGATAAGAAGGAAGTATCCGCTAAAGTACGATGCTAGTAGTGACAGGAAAACATGATAAAGATAATCTAGTTCATAATGATCTAATATGAATTTAATCAATTATGAATATGATAGGAAGGAATAATTTGAAAATAAAAACTGCATAAACAACGAACATGATTACATATATGCATGACGAGATGATAAAAAATTATGAAACTTTAATATTATATATACTTAACGGTATAGAAATAATTGAGTTAAGAAGAATCATATGGGAAAAAATATTTGATGACTACGAATCAGAAAATATATTAAATCAAGAATGGTATGGAATAGATTTACAAGATCTATATTTAGATAATGAAAGAATAGAATGGTACGATTTAGAAATAAATTCAGATTAAAATGAATTACGAATATTTACAATATTGGATAGAATCTATGGAAGATATAAAACTATTAGAACAATTAATAGAGGAAAATTTATCTATGTACCAAAGAACCGAAGATATGTTATATCTAGAATATATCATAAATAATATTAAAGAAATATTCAGATTAAAACAACTATCGGAAGAATGTTACAATAAATATTATTACATTTTACCATGAATTTCACACTACCAAAAAATAACATTAAAGAGATATCAAGATTAAGACACTTAGCAAAAGAACACTACAATAAAATCTTTAAAATAAAATACTCACCTACCACACTACCACCTACCACACTACCACTTTCATGAATCCCTCAACTACGAGTTCCGCACCGAAAAATGGTAGTATTATTTAATTATTTTTTTTATATATACATATAGCTAGTTGACTTTTTTCTTAGATTTTTATTAATTTTAAATAATTAGTTTATATGTTATTATAATTTATTATTTGTAGTTAGTTATTATTCTTTTAAAAGTAGAGTAAAACTAAAATAAAAATAAAAAATAACCTAAATAATCTAACAAACCTACCCCACTCCTACTCCTATCCAAAACATACTACACGTACAAAACCAAAAAGGGAAAAGGAGAACAAAAGCTTTTGACTTATCTTCCAAAAATTAAAAAATAAATAAGAAAATAAAATAAAACCATCATCAAGTTATACTCCCACTTTCTCTCAACTTCCCCACACTCCCACTCCCTCACGTTTTCCTCCACATTCCACACCCCACACAATACAACCCACTACCCCACACCTACACCTATCCTAATACCTATATACATACACCCACATACTGCAAAAGAGAGGACACACAAAAAGGCACACACAGAGATATAGGCATTAAAAAAAAGCAATACATATTGTACTTTCTCACATTGTGATTGAAGATCTGGAAATCTATTTTCGCGGTTTCAAGTTCGTGGCTCCTGATTATTTGTCATTTCTTCTCGTTAACTAATTTTCACAAGAGGTAACATTTATTTGTATTTTTATTTTTTGCATAATTTTATGTCATTATTGTGCAAGAATTAATTTCAATATATTGAAGTTGTTCAGATTTTGTATGTGTTTAATCTGTTAATATTATTAATGTTGTGTACTGAAATATATTCGAACATGCTATATGACATGTGAGTATTTCTTACATGCTTAAGAGTCCATTCCTCACTCTTTTTCCTTAATTAATTATCAAAGTTTTTATGTTTGTGTCTTACCTAGTTGAATGAATTCTTTGTTTGATAGTATTTAGAAAAGTATTAAGTCATGTTTTATGCTATAATATGTGTGTTGTCTTGATATTTAGGGTTCTAACAAAAAATAATAATAATAAACTTGTTAGGATAAGGAGAAGCTACGAAGACAAATTAAATTAAAATAGATTAAAAAAGAAAAAAGAAAATAAATGTACAGAATGTCAAAAGAAAAAATATTATAAAAATATATAAAAAAAAAAGAACAACGAAAAATAATAAAACAAAAGAAAAAAAAGAAACAAAAACATAGCACAGCAAAAATTAAAAATAAAAAGCAAAGAAGAAAAACAGAATGTAAAAAAAAATGTACAGAACGTTAAAAAAAAAAAAAAAAAAAAAAAAAACTTACAAAGAACAAAAATAAAATAAAATAAGAAGAGAGAAGTAGAATGAAAAAAATAAATATAAAATTAATAAAACAAGATGTGCAAAAAAAAAAAAAAAAAAGTACAAAAGTCATCTGAAACAAAGTGTTCCTGTTATTCTATATGACATGTAGATAATATTAGTTTAAATTTAATATAACTAATAAAGATTTTTATTTTTTTATTTTTTATCTTTTCTCTAAAAAGGGCCTTTTATCGGTTCATTAATTATATTATTAGATTTGGTTTAATAACTTACAAAAAATAAAAGTTTTATTTTAAGATTTTTTTTTACTTTATTGTTAATAAAATAGGTCAACATGTGTCATTAATCATTAGTTTAAGCGTGATTTTAATTCATATATTTGTCTTATTCAAAATTTATTATTTAGATTTAGAATAGTAAAAAGTATATATATAAATTAACCATGCTCTGTTTTGTTAATATCTGGAAGCATAATTGCGTCAAGATGATAAGATTCAACATAATAAAATTTAGTAAGCCGAGTGGGGGTAATTGAAATATAGGAAAATTTTGAACACTATAATATTTTGATGTCTCTATCTATTTTAGACTATTTTAATATAATCATAGGTATTTATTAGGCTCTATTATACATTATATGAGTAATAATAATTAAATTTCATCTCAATTAAGAATGTGGTTCCACATCTTTTTGAGATACTTAATAAATTCAAGGATGCGGTTACGCACCTTGACCAAATTATTTTGATAATTAATTTTGTTAATTCAAACCAAGAAGTGTAAATTGAGATTATGAGGTGTGATGAACTCGAGAGGCGAAGACAGTTATGTCTCCAAATGTCAAGACCGAGAATACAGTTATGCATCCGGTTTAAGACTAATAAAAATTCAACAATTAAAAATAAGCAAACCATGGCATATAGACACAAATTATCCAAAAAAATATATCAAGATAAGTATAAGTCAATAAAAGCGACCGTGCTAGAACCACGAGATTCGAGGAATGCCTAATACCTTCCGCTCAGTCAACAGAATTCCTTACCCGAATTTCTAATTCGCAGACCAAATAAAGAGTCATTTCCTTATGATTAGGGATTAAACAAAAAGGTGACTTGGAACACCATAACTCAATTCCAAGTGGTGACTCTGAAAAACAAAATAATCCCTTAATCAATAACGTCACTTAAAATGGAAAAACCCTCCCGCCGCCGTGCGCAAAAAGGGGTGTGACATATCTGACCTATCATGAGTAATTCAAGAACTAAAGAAATACATAGCTAGGGTTCTAGAATTCATGCATTAAACTGAATATTAACGTACTAATCTGATTTGAATCATTCTAACAAATAAGAACCCAACAATTCTAACTTCCAAGAAACCCTAGGTCTAATCATAATAAGGGAATAAAGAAACTAACTAAAAACTAGGGACCTAATGGGTGAAAGGAAACCACTAGTGAAATCCCACATACCTGGTGACGAATTCCACGGAGAAATCTTTAGATTTTGGGGCTGAAACTGATCGAACCTTGTTGCATTCTTGAACTAGCGTTCTTGACCTTTTTCTCCTCTCTTGCTTCTAATATTCTATGTTTTGATTAATGATTTGACTTAGGTAAGTTCAAGTTATGTTTCTAGGCTTAAACTAACTAAAACCTCATAATTTAGGGTCTAATCGACGTAGTTTGGGGGTTCAATGAAATAGGAAAAGACCAAAAGACCCCTGACTTAACTGCTGTCGGAGTGATTGACGAACGGGACCTACGGGCCGTAGGTCAATCTACGGTCAGTAGATTGGGGTTGTAAGTGAATTCTGCCCGACAAGGCTTCACTAAAACGAGCATAACTTTTTACTCGCAGGTAGGATTTTAGCAAACTCGGTGGCGTTGGAAAGAGGATTCAATTATATATCATATCATAGGTGATGGGACACATAATTCCTTTTGTGCTAAGAGTTATGACCATTTGAAGTTGACCCAATCAACTATTCTCCTCTAACTGGCTGTTGACCCTCACCTACGGTCAGACATATAGACTGTTGATCAAACGATGGTCAGTGTTGGTCGGCCGTCATTTATGTCAGAGGTTGGGTAAAGGGGGCCTTAATACATGGACCATGGTCTGACCTATGGACCGCGGTCTGACTTACTGACCGTGGGTCGGGACTTAGTCTATTTTTTGAGCTGGGTTTTGGGAGGGTTTGCAGTGGTGAACCACAGACCACCAGCACGGGCCGTGGTCTGACCTACGGTCCGTGGATGGCAACCATGGGTTGCACCTGCAACTTCTCAAAATCTACATTTTTTGTCTGTTTTAGATACGTGGTGTTACATTATCTCCCCCTTGGGACCATTCATCCTCGAATGAAGACTAAACTAGCTGAGTATGGAGGGAAGAAGTTGCAATCCCTACCACTAAATACTAGAAACTGATTTCGGACTGTACTAAGTTCCAAGAATATGCAAATACCCTGAAAATGCAAGTATAGACTGAAGGAACATGATTCTAAGACTGAATATGCGCAAGAATGACTGAAAAACTGATGAGGAACTATTACCTCAAGCTGGAGTTGAATAGGAAGGAAAGAGGTAAGGGTACTTGGACATCATGGCTGCTTCTGCTTCCCAAGTAGCTCCCCTATGGACTGACTCCTCCACAAAAACTTGACTGAAGTGACTTTTTTGTTTCTCAACCTTCGAACCTGACGATCAAGGATTTCAACTGGTACCTTTTCATAAGTGAGACTATCCTTCACAACCACACTTTCTAAAGGTACAATAGATGTTGGATCACCCACACACTTCTTCAATGGCGAAATGTGAAAAACAGGATGCAGTGTTGCTAGTTCAGTTGGCAACTCTAACTTATACGCCACTCTACCAATCTTTTTCAAGATCTTGTAAGGACCTACATATCTAGGACTGAGCTTACCTTTCTTGCCAAATCTCATAAGCCCTTTCATAGGCGACACTTTTAGAAAAACCCAATCATCAACTTGGAACTCTAGTTCCCTTCTCCTTACATCTGCATAAGATTTCTGGTGACTCTGGGCTATCTTAAGTCTATCTATAATGAGTGGCACTTTCTCCATAGCTTCATGAACTAATCCACTTAAGGAACACATAAGCGACCATCTCCCCCTTGGGAGAAAACGTCTACTTTCTGCTGTTGAACTGCACCTTCTGACTGAAATAATATAGGATCATTGTCCTGTTTCCCTTAACCTCCGCTACCAATGTAGATTTTATTCTATTCTGGACTATCACACCACCATCTGATGTGTTCGTAATACTAACTCCTAAGAGAGCAATCCGATAAACATCTTTTTCTACCTCCTTCCCTTTTTCCTCAATATGTGCTACACCACCCCTAGATTCACTTCTTTCTAGCCTTAAGGTAATATATAATTGACATATAGGCACTGAGCTACTACCCTTCTATTATAAAACTGGCTTGTTTGGATATTGGAACTGAACAACCCGAATTCTACAATCGACTGAGGCATGACAGAACTGAAACCAATCCATGCCTAGAATTATATCGAAATCTACCATTTCTAACTCTACAAGATCTGTTGAGGTGACTTTATGAGAGACTGAGATAGGGCAGTTTTTGTATACACGTTTAGCTACAACTAGGTCACCAACTAGGGTAGGGACTGAGAAGGGTTCTGAAGGAGTTTCTAGACTAACTCCTAAGATTACTACTATAAAGAGAGTTACAAAGGTAAGAGTAGCCCTTGGATCTACCACTACAAAAACATCTAAAGAAGGACTCGAAACGTACCAGTGATCACATCAGGAGAATCTTCCTGGTCCTGGTGAGCCTGGAGAGCATAAAGCCTGCCTTGGTGTTGACTTCCATCTGTACAGGATGACACACCCTACTGAGTTGGGTGACCTGCCAGTACTGTTAGAGCTATAGACTGAGCCCTAGTATCGTTACCTTCTTGCCCCATCCTGGCAGAAGGGAAATTCTTCACCCTATGATCAGACTGACCACAGCCAAAGTATCATTCCTTGCCTGCAAGACACTCGCCTGGATGGTTCTTACTACACTTTGGACAAGTTGGGTAGGCCATATTTCCTGAAATACTTCCCTAAGACTTAGAGCCTGGTTCCCTACTATTCTGATCTTGTAAAAAATATGAGTGATTTCCATTACCTGATTTCTAGTGAGAGTACTCATAGTTCCCTCTTCTAGCTTTCTTGTTTACCTTAGCGATTTCCCTAAGCTTATTTCCCTCAACTTGCTGATTGTTCTGATTATTCATAGTTTGAGCCAAAAGTTGAATAGCGTTGTGAAACTCTGCATTCAAAACTTCCTGATCTGGGCCTAAATGAACTGCTTTAGAATTCCTGGCATTCGCATTCCTGGTGTTAGCTCTATGGGGTGGCATGATCGCTGAAACGTAGAACGTAGAGTTAGAATAGAATTAGATCATACCTTACACAGGATAAGAGTAACAAGAAAATGAAGATTCTTCCTAAAACAATTCGTCGCCTCCTTCTCATTAGATGTGGTGCACTTTACACCCATGAAAATGAGTCTACTTAGTGTGGTTTTTCAGACATCCTAGGACTCTTAAACCTAATGCTCTAATACCAAGTTTGTCACACCCCGAACTACCCCCGAAACGTGGACACGGAACATAGGACTACAAGTGATCCCAAGCAAACCCTGCTGGCATGATCACGAGCATACTAAAGATAATAAATTGATGCGGAAGCTAAATCATAAATAAAATGAAAATATAGGGAATACCCATATACTATCACTGAGATATATGAAAACTGATGTGTTTAATACAAAGAAGTTATTAACTCAATACTAAGCTGAATCTAACTATGTCTGAAAATAGCTTCTAACTGACTAGAAATGCTGGGACAGTCCCCAGCTAAGTCTAGCAAAACTAAAACTAAAGGACTAAAAATACTAAACAGAAACTCATGACTATTGTCCTCGGAGAATGAGGACTCACCTTTGATTCTGCTGAACTGGAGATCGAGAACAGATCTAAGCGTTATCTGGTTGCTGAGAACCTGAACCTATATCACGAGAATATGTAGAACAGAGTATGCGTCAGTACTTCAAAGGTTCAGAGCAGGTAGGAAAGAATACAGCTGAAATAACATATAACTGAACAAAAGCAAATAAGCAATGATATAATCTGAACATGATATAGATACTGAATGCTTAGATAACTAAATGTAGTGACCAATTTATAATATGCTGAAACTGAATACTGGATATACTGATAAATGGTCAATGCAATAGAATATGACTGAACTGTTGGAGGTTCTAATAACCGATAATCAAACCACATGAGCTAAATGTGGAGTCTGATGTATACGCCCCATTGAGAGGATCCAATATACCCTGCCAAAGGTATAGAAGTATGCTAGAGTGATCACTGAAATGATGCCCACAGAGGGGACTTACAACCTATGTGGCTAGTAGTTTTGGGACTATATGGATATGTTGAACCCTAGCCCAACTCGGTATTATGCTACTCCCATTTCGGGGCTGGAACTGATGGAACCTTGCTACGTTCTTGAACTAGGGTTCTTAACCTTTTTCTCCTCTCTTGCTTTTAATTTTATATGTTTTGATTAATGATTTGACTTAGGTAAGTTCTAGTTATGTTTCTATGCTTAAACTGACTAAAACCTCACAATTTAGGGTCTAAATGACGTAGCTTAGGGGTCCAATGAAATAGGAAAAGACCAAAAGACCCTTGACTTAACTGTTGTCGGAGTTATCGATGGACGGGACCTACGGGCCGTAAGTCAATCTATGGTTCGTAGATTGGGGTCGTAGGTCAAGTCTACCTGACAGGGCTTCACTAAAGTGAGCATAGCATTTTCCTCGGAGGTCAGATTTTAGCAAACTATGTGGCGTTAGAAAGAGGATTCAATTATGTATCATATCATAGGTCCTGGGACACATAATTCCTTTTGTCCTAAGAGTTATGACCATTTGAAGTTGACCCAATCAACAATTTTCCTCGAACTAGTTGCTGACCCTCACCTACGGTCAGACCAACAGACCGTGGATCGAACAATGGTCCATGTTGATCGGCCGTCATTTGCATCAGAGGCTAGGTAAAGGGGGACTCGATCCACGGACACAGACTACGGACCGTGGTCTGACCTACGGACCGTGGGTCGAGACTTAGCCGATTTTCTGAGCTGGGTTTAGGGAGGGGTTGCAGTTGTGAACCATGGACCACCAGCACGGGCCGTGGTCTGACCTATAGTTCGTGGATGGCATCTGTGGGTTGCACCTGCACCTTCTCAAAATATGCATTTTTTGTCTGTTTCGGATACGGGGTGTTACAATTGGTGTTGACTTGCTTCTTTTTCTTGTAAGAATATCTGTTTTACTTTCTTGTGACACATGTATCACAAAATTTTTGATCTACAAATTTAATCTTTGGCAATCCACGGACCAAGACAATCGACACAAATTTGTTCAAAAGAGAAGCACTTACTTCGTCAAGTCTTCTGTGCCACAAGTATGCATTTTCATTTGGAGCACTGAGACATGTGAGATTATCACTACGAGTAGTGTGCAAATCAACAATATACATATTCTTGCATCTTTTTTCCATCAAAATCATATCCTGAGATATCAAGTTTGTAACCACATACTTATTTAATAAGAACTTGGCTTCACTGCCTTCGCCACAAATCTTTGCAACACATAGTAGATTGTACTTCAACCTGTTGACATAGTACACATATTTAATTGAGTGTTCTCCATTGGAAAGAAAAAGATAATCAAAAGGAACAATGAACACAAAGAGCGCTAAAGATATTAAAAGTTATTGCAAACTTCTTCAGATATGATTTATGATGAAAGCAACCAGACCTAGTATAAATAGGCTTACCAAAAACTGAAACTACTAAAATCTTGGTCCACTAGCCCTCTAATAACTAATTAGCTACTAATCTGCAACAATATCTAAACTTGCTAAGATAAAGGAAACTAACTAACAAACTCCTAAATACTTGATCAAGTATCTTTTGAATCACTTTTCAATACTTCCCTTGATTCAAAATTGTAGACTCCAAGTCGACCTTCGAAAAACTTGTGCTTTGCTTGCGGAAGTGACTTAATGAAGATCTATGCTACTTGTTCATTTGTATCACAAGACTTCAAAGTAATTTCTCTTGTAGGAACAAGAAGTCGATTAAATTAGTAAAGAATATACATGTGGTTTGTTCCTTTGTGGAATACTAGCTTCTTTATCATCGCAACACAGATCTATAGTCACCACAAATCTCAGTTGCACCAGCTAGTTTCTGATTAAAATCAGCAACAAGTCTTCTGAACGGAACTGCTTGATAAGTTGCAGAAGTTGTTGTAATATATCCTGCCTCTGAAGTTTATAATGCTACCACTTCTTGCTTCTTTGAACTCCATGAAACTGCTCCAGCTTAAAGATTATACAAGAAAACTAATGTGCTCTTTTTATCATCAATGTTGCCTACGTAGTCACTACCACTAAAGCCAGTTAATGTAAAATTTGTTACCTTAGAATACCAAATTCCATGATCTGTCGTACCTGTTAGATATCCCAGTTGTCTTTTTGCAGCTCCAAGCTGAAGCCTAGTTGGATTGTGTAGAAATCTCGATATAATGTCAATAGAGAAACAAAATGTGTTCTCTTGTTTTAGTCAAGTTGTTCAAACTACCAACCAGACTTCTAAAATAAGTCGCATTTGCCATTTCAGAACCATCATCACAACATAACTTCTCATTAATATTCATCGGTGTAGCAGCAACATTGCAATTTACCATATAGAAATTTTTCAAAAGATTTGTTCACATTTTTTTGTGAAAGAAATATGCCATCAATTCCCTGTTTCACCTCAAGACCAAGAAAATAATGCAGTAGACCCAAATTAGACATTTCAATATTCTTCATAATGCAGTCTTTAAATTCAGTGATGATAGACTCACTCAAACGAAGATATATCACATCGTCAACATAAAGACACTCTCCTGGAAATAAGAATCAATTTTAAAGTACCATCCCCGTGATGGTTATTTTAAGCCATAAAGTGCCTTTTTAACTTGTAAATCTTATCTTCTTTGCCAATAACTACAAAAACTTCAGTTGTGAGACATATACTTCCTCTTCCAAATCACTCATTTAAAAAGTTATAGTTAACATCAAATTGGTTCACTGATCAATTCAAATTAGCAGCCAAGGCTAAGAAAGTTCTCATAGTTTCAAAGAGGGTAAAGGAAGGAAAAGTGTCGTCGGAGTCAATACCCTGTTGTTGGGAATAACTCTTTGCGACGAGCCTTGCCTTTTGTTTTTGAATGCCTCCATCTATATGATACTTGATTCTAAACACCCATTTGAGCCAAATAACTTTCTTTCCTTCTGTCAAATTTACCACGTCCCGTGTCTGATTCTTTTGAATAGCCATTGCCTTCTCTTCTATAGCCTTGAACCATTTATCTTCTTTTTCAGCATCTTCAAAGAAAGTAGGATCTGAAACAAGTAAATCAAAAGTACAAGATGTATTGTTAGCATATCTAGGATTTTGTTTCCTGTCTTTTGTTGATCTTCTTAATGCAGTTTGTTCACTGGATGGTTTTTTTCAATATTGGAGAAGTTGCTTGTACAATTAATGAAGTAGCCAATGGACCTGCCAAAAAAAAAGCTTCTACATACTCTTGATCAAGAATATCGTCAGAAGGCAACAATTGAATGCTTGAACTTTCATTTGCGGAATTAAAGGTCCAAGTTTCATCGTCATTAAACACAACATTTCTATTGACTGTACTTTTGCCACTCACTAGATTATATAGCTTATAAGCCTTGGATTGTGTGATATATCCGACGAAAATACATTTTTCACATTTTCATCAATCTTATGTCGGGCTTGTGAATATATTATGGAATAAACTATACAACCAAAGACAAAAAAGGAACTTAACTTGAGCTTGTTACCTCTCCAAGCTTCATATGGAGTTTGATTAAGCATTGCCTTAGTGGGAGAAAAATTCAGCTAATAGACAGTAGTGACAATAGCTTTAGCCCATAAACACTTTAGAACACCTCTACCTTCTAGAATTGTTTTACCCATTTCGACAATTGTGCGGTTCTTTCATTCGGTTACACCATTCTACTCTAGTGTATAAGGTGATGTGTGCTCTTAGTGTATTCAATTTTTCTCATAAATGGAACTGAATTCTTTTGACATAAACTCACCACCTCTATAAGTTCTGACATTTTGTAAGTCGATCTGTAGGGTCTATTTGGTAATTTTGGCTCAGGGTTAATTGGGTCATTTCATGTCCTATTAATTCCTAAACTATGCCGTTTCTAGCCTATTCTAAGGACCTATAATTGTTTTTAGTTTTCAAATAACATATTTCCTCTCATTCACTGAAAACTCTAAAGTTCTCTCAAGGTCTTGTTCTCTAATCCTCTCTCAAATGCTCCCAATGAAAAAGACTAGCGTTTCAAGCTTCAATGTTTCCTCTTCAATCTTTCAGGATTTCATCACCAAGGTATGTCGTAAATTATCCAATGGATTCCTTTCATTCATTGGGTCCCAAAAGAAACTCAATTTCCTTTATGATTTCAACCCAATTTTCTAGGGTTTCATGTGATTCTTCATTGGTTCTATTTATTATGATTTAATTGTTAAAATTTGATTTTATTATGCATGATTTGATTTGATTACATGTTTTATAAATGATTTCATATGAACCCATGTTTTATGCTTATATTATGATTATGAAATTATGCATGCATCATTAAATTGATGATTAATGAATAAAGTATTCTTTGAGATAAAATCTCAAAATGTTTTGTGAAAGATTTTCTCATTATGAAAAATGATCATGATTTTGATTCTTTGATAAGTGTCTATATGAATAAGTAGCGACATAATGGTTCTGAAAGGAGCTATTCTAAAATATATATTTTATGATTGGATAAATAGTACTAGGTTCATACCTTTCCAAATATATGATTATGTCTATTTTCCATTGGGATTTTCCTTAGAACTGAGATGACTTTGGAAATGAGGCTCTACTTTTAGTAGAGGTTGGGTCTGTAGAAGCAATTCATTTGTTCCTAACTACGTGCCCCCGTAGGATTTATCTTAAAAAGACATTAGTTAGTGGGCCCATCTAAACTATAAGTTATGGTCTTTACCTTGAAAAAGTAAGACATTTCATTTTTGTGGGAGTAAGACACCAGATTCCATGTTATAGTTCACATAATCTATGTCGGTTAATAGTAAATATACTACAAAGAACTATGTTTTTTTAAAATGTTTTATGACTTCCTTAATGATTATGTATTAAGCTTTTCTTATGATTTTCAAACATTGCATCGACGTTGTCCCATGATTTATGATTTAGCTTATCAACTTTCATATGTTTTACTTGGTCATGCATCATATTTTAAACTCATAATGATATCACATTTGATCATGGAGGAGCATTGGGAACCCCAATATTTTTCTTTGAAGTCGTTTATTTTTCTGTCCCTTCGCCTCGGCATAGAGCTTCACTTCATTTTCCTCATAGTTAGTACATTCAAAGTACTGATGCATATTGTGCGTATAATGGTTTATAATATAGGACTTATCGCTCCTCTCGCTGGTTGGGGCTAGTTCGATTACTCTTCTTTGTGATTGGATTGGTAAGTCCTTATGGTTTGAGGGCAAGGCCATTATAAGTTTTATTGCTTTCTTAGTCTTTCTGTTTTTAGACATTCTTCGTTGTTTTAGGGGTTTGTACTTGCCACATTATGCTTACTACAGGTTTTGTCAGACATAGTTAATTTCTGTATTTTTTTCAAACATGTACTCTATCTTGATTTCATGTTATATTCTCTATATGTATTTCAAAGATTTTGAGAATTATTTCTCGATTTCATGTTATGTTCTCTTGATGTATTTCATAGTGTCATACATATGTCAAGTGACTTGTTTAGGGCCTCTCATGGTCTTGTTCACCATGTCACATCTAGGTGTACTTAGGGTCGTGACATTTATGCCTATCAAAGAGTTCATGACTTAAATTTCGTGATTGAGGATAAGGTTCTATTGAAGGAATCACCTATGAAAGATGTCATGAGGTTCTAGAAGAAGGTCAAGCTCAGTACTAGGTTTATTAGTCCATTTAAGGTGATACATTGTATTGGTGAGTTGGCTTTATCTTCAAGCCTATGAGTTGTTCATCAGGTGTATCATTTTTTTATGATGAAGAAATACCAAATAGTTTTCTCATATGTTCCTTTGGGATTTGGTGTAATTAAATCAAAATATGTTGTTTAGGAAGGAGCTGGAAGCCATTTTAAAAGAGATAGCATATGTGAATGAGAAGTCGAAATATCATATGGTAGAGGAAGCCATCCAAAAGACCAAGTTATACATGTAAAGTAGATATCCTTAGATTTTTACTAGTCTAGATATTTTTTCTCCTTATATTTGAAGGACAATATGTCTCTTAGTAAGAATGATGTGTAGCGACTCTATTTGTCACGCCCCAATACAATAACCTGGACGTGACCAACACTTAGAATCATTGCTAGTCCGAAGGGAACCCTTGGTCTGGGCTGACTACTTAGTGGAATAGTATACATACATGTGGAAGCCTTATAAAATGGACATTTAAAATAAATTAAAGATATCTCATGCAAAAGTATGAAACCAAAACTAAATATAAATAATGTTAGTAATAATAAAAATGTTTAAAACTTCTGAATACTCAAGACTAAACTAACTCACTATCTTTATCTATCTATGAAGCCTCTACTAACTGAAGATAAGTGCCCCCGACTATTCTACTAACAATGGCGGATAAAACAAATAAATTGAACTACTAAATTGGAGTCCTCTGTAAGTGAGGAGGTCTCACCGACCGCTGATTAAGAGAGTGTCATGATGCAAAGTATACCCTAGGTGTAACATAACATATAGAACCCCAAGAGGCCTTACACATGCCTCTTAGCATACATCATACAATATACTTGGGATATAAAGATTTCAAAGAAACAGTCTTATATCAAAAAAAAAGTTTGACAAAAGTGGAAGTCTAACATTAATCTCAATAAGCCATCTACTAATCAAAAGAACATGTTGGTATGTAACCCATACACCACATACAAATGTATGAAAACTGAAATGACAGAAAAGATATAACAGTGTCTTGGTCCTCAAAACATGAGGACTCAACAATCCTTTAGCATCAAAAGATTAACTAACCAAGAGTGAGAGAGGCATGAGCGTCAGACTCTACATTAGAGAAATAATGTAGGTACAAGTATGCATTAGTACATAGAATTTACTAAGTATGATATCAATGCATCAGAGTTATAAAATCATGCTAAAAAGAACGTTACATGAACTGCAATGACCAAGCAGAAGGGAAAGGTAATTACTTGTGATTCTAGACAGCTGAAGACTATGAGAAAAACTACCTTACTCATGACTTAGAGTTGGCAGCTATCATTTTTATTCTAAAGTTGTGGCGTCACTACTTGTGTGAGTGCATTGTGAGGTAGTCATTGATCATAGGAGTCTTTAGTACATCTTTAGTCAGGGGAATTAAACTTGAGGCAGTATAGATGACTTGATTTGGTGAAGGACTACAATGTGACCATTTTGTATGATCCTGGGATGGCCAATGTTGTAGCCTTAAGTGGGAAGTACTCTAGCATGGGGAGTTTTGCCGCAA
This sequence comes from Solanum verrucosum, assembly GCF_900185275.1. Lineage (NCBI taxonomy): Eukaryota > Viridiplantae > Streptophyta > Magnoliopsida > Solanales > Solanaceae > Solanum > Solanum verrucosum. Next base: position 371,294 of record NW_026019558.1, read on the forward strand.
TTCAAATTGAGGAGAGACACTTGATTAGAGATGTTCATATATATGTCAACTATCTTATCCGATTTCATATTTAAGAGGAGGGTCATGTTATTTCGTATGTTGAGGCCCATATTCTTTAATTAAGCATATTAGAGGTATTTTGATGTTAAGAAGTTATGCATTATTCATCACAAGGTTTTGAGGAGTGAATTTAAGGAGGTGGTGCTTGATTTTGATGGAGTGTTGAGAATCGAGGGCATGATTTGTGTGCCCAAGGTGGATCAGTTGTTTAAATTGATCTTGGAGGAGGCTCATTGCTCTAGATACTCCATTCATTTGGGTGCAACCAAGATGTACGTACCATGATCTAACTCAACATTACTAGTGGTGTAGTATTAAGTTGGACATCTTTTAGTTTTTCTTTAGATGATTGAATATCCAATATATCAAGTTTGAGCATCAAAGGCCTGGTGGTGTGTCTTAGAAGATGCGCATTCTTACTTCAAACTGGGATCCTATCACCATGGACTTCGTAGTGGGTTTCCCTACCATCATAGGTGGTTATGATTTGAATTGAGTGGTTGTTGATAGGTTGACCAAGTCCAAACATTTCATAATGCTTCAAGTGAGGTAGACATGGAGAAGTTAGCTCGACTCTACATGAGTCAGATAGTTTGACTTCACGGAGTGACTATTTCTATTGTCTCCATTTGAGGTTCAGTTCTCACTTCTAAAGGGCCTTGAGTTTCACTTAATTGGGTACTCGGTTAAACATGAGTACAATATTTCACCCTTAGATGGATGGACACTCTGAGAAGATATTCAGGTATTGGAGGACATGCTTCGAGCGTGTGTGATAGACTTTGGTGCTCTTTAGAATCAACATTTTCCCTTAGCGGAATTTGCCTACAACAAGTATCATTCTTGTATTCAGATGGCCTTTTTTGAGATGTTGTATGGTAGGAGCTGTAGAACTTTGATTAGTTGGTTTGATGCAGTTGAGATGGACTCGTTAGATACAAACATTCTTAGAGATGATATGGAGCATGTCCGTTTGATTAAGGGTAGGTTGTTGATAGCTTAGAGTTGACAAAAAGTTATGCGCATATGAGGGTTAGAGCTTTGGAGTTTATGGAGGGCAATCTTGTTTGGCCTCCAGTGTCACCCATGAAAGGTGTGATGAGATTCACGAAGAAGGACAAGCTTAGTCCTAGATTCGTTGGCACTTTTGTGATTTCAGGGTGGATTGGGGAGGTGGCCTATAAGTTGGCCTTTCCACCTAGCTTGTCAGTTATGCATGCGGTTTTTCACGTTTCCATGCTTTGTAAGTATGTCCCAGATTAGCCTCATGTGATTTCACTCGATCCAATTGTGTTGGGTTCAATTTTTTTCATTTGAGAAGGATCCCATAGACATTTTGGATAGGCAGGAATTTGAAAGTTTAGGACAAAGGAAATTGCTTCAGTGAAGGTGCAGTGAAAGCATTGTTCAGTTGGGGAAGTAACTTGGGGGACTGATTCTGACATGCATGCAAGATATTCTCAGATTTTTAAATCTTCGAGTACTTTAATTTACTTTATGTTCGTGGATGGATATGTTTTTTAGTGGTGGCTGATGTAATGACCCAGAAGATCATTTTTGGGAATTCTCTAAAATTTTTGTTTTTACTCCTCCTAGTAGTTACCCCGAGTTAGGCTTGATCAGTTTGCAAAGTTGGTTTTAGATGTTGATTGAAAAGTTGTTATTTTTGGAAGTTTTGAGTTGGAAAGGTTTAAAGTTGTTAAAAAGTGTAACAACAGGAGTTTAGAGTCTCAAATGGAATTTCGTCTGTACCACTAGCGGTAGAATGTGAAATTTGGTCTACTAGTATGGTCTTTATGTTTGACTTTTTTTCTTGGGTTTGAGCCCTTAAGTGGGAAGTTTCATTTATTTTAGACTGGGTTGATTTTGGATAACATTGGGAATTTGGACACTCAAATTGCATTTTGGACTATTCCATTAGCTATAAGGGATAATTCTAGTCTTCAGCTAAGGTGTTGGTTGAATTTTCAGAGGTTCCAGGGAAGTTTGGTAATTTTAAGCATTAAGTTAGTTTATTGTGACTTTAATGGTTTTCGGTCAAAGATACCTCAAATCCATGTTTAGATGATTCCATTGATTCTAGAACATCGAATTCAATTAGGTAGCATACCACATTTGTGTACTTAGGGTTCTGAACGAATCCAGAGGGTTCTTTCGGTGTCTTGTATATTAAGCATTATGTTGTTGGTTTGTTGTGTTCTGGTGTAGGCTAATTATGCATCACATTTGTGCCACTCCCTCTTGTGATCATGTAGGGTTAGGTTTGTGGGTGTCATGACTGTGTGGAGCCTATCACGATCACGTAGAGTAAATTTCTTTGGCATCACAATTGCATGAGGCCTAGTCATGATGGTCAATAAATGATTTGGCCCATTTAACTCATGATGATAAGCTTAAAATCAACCTAAACAGAGTTATTTTCCCAAAAGGTGGGGTTTCAACCCCACTTCACCATTATTGAACCCTAGAAGCTCGATAGAGGTAATTTCTAGGTAGTTTTCAAGATAAACAATTAGGTAAATATTTTTTTACCCTAAACCTTCTTTCTCATTGGTTCTTTATGATTTCAAATATCAAAGTCTTGGAATTGCAAATTGGTAGGTTTTTTAAAAACACAACCCTTTTATGATAGTGGTGATTTAATATTGATTTGAACTCCATTTTTAATTGATTTTTACCGGTGAGTGCCAAATTCCTTGGGTTACACGTTCTTACACAAATTTCTAGATTTAACCCTCGTTTACCAAAATGGGTTTGTGGGTTAGTTTTGCCCTAGTATCCAAAGTCTTTGATATGGGCGTTATTAGTTTTGAGTTCTTGTTGTAATTACCTATTTGATTAGATTGAGTTGATTTGGAGGTCCAACGGAAAGGAAAGAATCAAGTAGTAGAGTGATTGTTTGATTTCTTGAGGCAAGTGAATCTTTTGACTTCTTGTTAAGAATGTTGAACCTTGTATTCCATTATTTGATTGAGAGTAATGGGAAGAGATGAAGAGTCTCACATATTTTAGAGTATTGGTGAAATATTGATTATGGTCTAATAATGATAATGTGGGTAAAAGAAGAACTCTATTGATATCATGATATGAAAAATCTTAAAGATATTGTGAAAATCGATGAACTATGAATGGTTGAACAGTTGAGCGGACTTACCCTTAATATTTTGTCAAAAGTATTTGTATTAGTTGTCTCGTTATTATGTGGATCGTTATCATTTTTTATCAATCATTTGCGCATATATATTTGTAGTGATGTTATGCAACTGTGTGGGGCCTTGGGGAAAATGATGAGAAATAAGGGACGGGCAACACGATATGTGGCAGATTTTATATGGAAAGGTCGAGCCACACGATCTGTGGTAGGTGCATGGATAGATATGCTCCTTGTGGGTTTTGAACTGAGAGACAACATGTGTGTATCATTAGGACAGACATGCATTACCTCATTTGATTCTTATTCGTTGTGATTGATGAAATGTTATCGTGGTTATTGAATTGTGAAAGACTGTGATGATTTGACTATGTATAGTGTATATTGAGGTACAAGTTGTGATATTCTATTCGCACTCTGTTGTATTTGAGTGAGAACTATTAGGTTGGGTTGATTGTCTATTGTAGGTTGTAGTTGTAGAGGTTCGATTGGTGTGGTTGGAGTGCTTGTGTTCAGTATTGCTTTACTTAAGGATATTTAGGTTTGCTTGTTGAGTATCGTTGTTCTATGATACTTATTCCTTTCTACACTTGTGTAGATTACAAGGCCCGATCATCGTATTATTTCTTTTTCGCTTCTACATTTGAGGCTTATTGTGGAGAGTTGTGAGGTAGCTTCTTGTCATCTCGATGGATACCTCTTACTCTTTTATTATATTCTTGTTATATTCTAGAAACAATGGAATTGAGACTTGTACTTCTTTCGAATCTATTGCATTACACTAGAGGCTTGTAAACATGACAACCAGGTCTTGGGGTTACATTTGAGTTATGCTATGTTATTAGCTTATTTGAAATTGCATTAGGCTTTCATTATGTTTCACTTCTGTATTTTAGATTTATGTTGGGTATTAGGCTAACTTGTCTTGGTGGGATAAGACAAGTGCCATCACGTCCGATTGTGGATCGTGACATTTCCAGATAATCTAGGTTCTTAATGTGTATTCTAATATAAAATTTCATAATTAGCTAGCTATTTTGATGTAAGATTTCAAAAGATGTTTAGCCTTGTTTGGAAATTAAAAATCAGATTATGTTAGTTGTGTGGTTCTCAGTGTGTATTATGATATAAGATTTCATAATTAGCTAGCTATTTTGATGTAAGATTTCATAAGACGTTTAGCCTTGTTAGGATATTCAGAATCTGATTATTTTGGTTGTGTGGATACAAGAAAAAATTGGATATTTATTCGTATTAGCTAGAAGAGCAAATCATGAAAAAATGCAAAGAGTGTGCTATAGTTGTATCCACTATTGAAGTTGTGTTTCTGGCATGCTTTGAGGCTACAGTTTAGATTATTAGCTGCATAACTTCATTTTATGACTTGGACTAGTCGACAATATTTCCAGGCCACTATAAGTTTATTGTGATACTATTGAGATAGCTTTCTTGTCTAAAAAAGTCAAAAATTCAATGGGTGTCGAGCATATAGTGACATTGGTAGTAATATTGCCCAAATCATTTGTTGAACATGTTGAAAGAATTCCCATCATTGATGGCAATGAAAGTCGTTATGTGAAAAATGCAATATGATTATGGAATTGACACTTTGAGCTCATTTAAATGTATGTTTCTCTTATTACTGATTCTCCCTTGTATACATAATGTTGAGAATGTTGATGACATGTTCTAACTTTGATTAAGTATACTAGTGTTATTGGTGGACCATTATGTATTTGTAAAGATTGTGTTTGATAATAGACTAATATTGTAGTACATGGAAGAGACTACATCAAATAAGGAAATGTATAATCAGTTTGACTCATATTAGTTGACTTATTCAGTAACAATATGGTGACTCAAAAAGGTGACTCGAAACACCAAAACTCAATTTCAAGTGGTCAGTGCAGCTCTGATCTCTAAAACTCTGATCTCATTTGTTGCAAAAAGTGTTGAAACTCCTCTATTTCTGCCTCTGTTACAGTGAAATCAATTTTGTATTAAAATCACCACACAATATTCCTATCCAATAGTACCAAATCATTCCATAAGGAACGTCTATTGAGAGTCTTAATTCTGGTGTATACTATAGTCAGATGGAAGTGAATTCAGAATTGAAAACGGTCCAAAAATGCTACTTTAAAGAATTGAAAATGAAAGAATTTGAGGTCTAAAACAAGAATGAATTATTGAATTGAAACTTTAAAATGATATTGATGACAAAGGGGAAGAAATTTACCTTTGAACCGAAAGAAATTGTCAAGAAACAAGCAACAACACTGTAAACTAAGCTCACAACAATAGGGTTTACTACACACTGATTTTAAAAAAAAGATAAGAAGAGATATAAAATACTTAGTGATCATCAATCTGGTGGATCCGTGGCCGCAGGTATGATGCTGCTAGTACAAAAAAAGTTTGCAAGAGCAGTTCTCCCCAAATTCCTTTGGATCCACAGGTGCGAAGGACAGCCGTAGGCGTGAGCCCACACCGTAGATAGGCATTAGCAAGTGTGGCTCCCCACTAACATCACCTACTTTTGCCGGTGAAGCTGGTTCACTGTAAGAGAAGCTCCGCTAAAGAGAACAAAGCTTCGTGAGAGTGAATGCATCATCAACTTGGGATAAAATTCTGCAAATGCAAACCGAACTTGAGGAAAACTTACCCAAAACTTTCCCACAACCTTAAAAAGCTTACCACCTATACCAAAAATTCAAAAATACAGTATAGAAACTATGAGAAGAGTTCCACCACCTTGACCTATCTCTTTTATATGTAATCCTTGAAGATTATGCTATAACTATTGAAAAGATTTATTGCATCTATCTCTAGTAACTTTCATTCATTTTAATATTAAGTTGGCTTGATATCAAAACCATTCAATGTAAACCAAAATAAAAACAAACAATAGATCATCAAAAAGTAGTTTTTCTAGGTAAACTTAAAATAGTACGACACAATAACAATATACGGTCATTAACATTAAAAAACATATATTATTCAGGACTCTTAATTCGATATTTAATGTGCTCCTCTTCTCTAACAAATTAAAAAAAGTAATGAACCATTGGATATAATAGTCTGTCTTGGAGTATCACTTGCATTTGAGATCTGTTTTAATCTTATGAATTGTATAAGAGATCATGTTGTTTGCATTTTTGATTGACTCCATATGAATATTTGGATCAGAAAGGTTGTTCAGCATCATTTGAAACCCTATAGGCACCAATGATCCACTATAGACTCCATTATCGTTCTTTCCAAAATACCATTGCCGTTGCCAAAAAATCTTGAACTATTGAAATTCCATTGGGCAAGAGATGAACAAATGAAGAATCGCCCCCTTTCATCATCATATTGATTTCCTGGGAGTTATCTATTCCATATAATAAAGAGGTCCAGTTGCATCCGTGCAAGCATCTTGACAGATCAGCATGTTGCTTGCCTTTAAACTATTGTTATCCCCCTACATGTTCAAACCAAAAATATAACTTAGTTATAGATCAATGATTAATTAAAAGAACTAATTCTATCATATTTCTAGAGAACATAACAACTAATCACTCACATTAGCACATAAAAAAAAAATGCCGCTATTAAGATTTTGATCCTTTGAAATATGCACCAACTGCTGCATTGGACCATTACAACTTTGTACACATGCAAATACTTTGTATCCTTTTTTTACACCTTTGAGTATTGCTGAAATAAAATTTGATTCATATGATATTTCATTTATGGCAGTTGGTTCAAAGGATGAGATAGGTATGTGGATATTGACTCAACACATGACTTGCAATTTTTGTGCAGGGGTTTGTGCAACTACTCACAAGTGCAAAAAAAATCAATTAGAAAATAGAAAATATCCAAAGTTGATAACAAGGACGAACATTAGTGATCTGGGTGAACCTATTGGTGTAGTGTTAAGTTCCACAAAGACAATTAAGTTACCCATGAAACAAAAATACTTGTTTGAATTCTTCATTAATAATAAAACAAGGAGCCAATGGGATGTTTAGTCCTATAATGGTCCAATGCAATTGTTGGTGCACATTTCCAAGGATTAAGATCTTAACAGTGACATTTCTCTTTTATGTGCTAATGTGAGTGATTAATTGTTGTGTTTTTTAGAAATATGATATTATTAGTTCTTTTAATTTATCGTTAATCCATAACTAAGTTATTCTTTAGGTTTGAACATGTAGGGGGACAACAATAGTGCAAAGCAAATCTTGTAACTAAGATACAATAATTACAAGATCAGTAAACCCTTCCGAATGATGTAACACCTTATCGAAGTAATACACAACAAATAGGTTCTTGCATCAGTAAAGCAAAAGAATTAGTATAAACTTTAGATGGTCTATGTTGTATTCTCGGTATTTTGATGAACCTAAAAAAAGCAGGGACTAGGTTCCTTGCAGAGTGTTCTCGTCTAGGATCAATAGGATCTACAGTTGTAAAGCTGTCATGTGAGCTGGTTGGTGAGCAGGTAAGTGTACTTCACCAATAGGAGCAGACGAGGTTGTTTGTTCATTGGTCAATAACTCTCTTTGTTCATTCATATATTCAAAGTAACAAACAACTTTGCATTCATTCATTCATTCAAAGCAAGATAAAATTTCTTCTCAAGAACTCAAGCATAAAAAAAAATCATACATCAAGGAACCTGATAGACCCAAGAAGAGCAATCTTTATATGCTGATGTTGTTTAATGCTTGTATTGTGCCAAACTTGTAGGATTTGTTTCACATTCATAAAGAAATTTTTCAAAACCTTTGTGTGTATTGTTGTAAGAACACACTTAAAGTTAATTGTGTGTCTTAGGTGTTGAAGTCTATATTAGTTCATGGTAATTAATATAGTGGGCAATGGATGGATTGCTTTAGCTCAGTAAGTAATAGAGGGATTACTTAGTGTGAGATTAAGAGTTTAGTCTCATTGTTGTAGTTGGAATCTGTATTCACTTTTGCTTGAGATTAGTGAAAGAAGTTGAAATCCTTTATGACAGGTTGTGGATTTACTCCCTTGAGCTAGGAGGTTTCCACGTTAAACTCGTATGCCTGATTTAACTTGAGCTATTCATTTTCCACACTATTGCTCTATCAAAGGACCTAGTCCAGTAATCACTTGTGGACACATACATTCTAACAATTGGTATAAGAGCGAAGGGGGTCTCTATTTGGAAAACACCAAGAGAAAAGATCCTATAGAAATGGTGGCTCCACAAAATCTGGAAGAAGGTCAATCTATCACACGTCCTCCTCATTTCAATGGCCAGTACTTCGGGTGGTGGAAGACCAGAATGCACGATTACATCATGGCAGAAGATAGTGGCAGATATGGTCACTCGAAAATAAACTGTGAATTGTTGAAAATGACCAAAGAAAATCAAGTAAGTTTCTTTAAATCTGAGAAAAGGAAAGCACCTGGTCCTAGATATCATTTCAGTAAGAACACTTTTCCACCATGGACAGTGAGGTTTCTCATCATGCCTCTCTATAGTGTTTGGGAACTCCTTATTATATGGGTTCCTAAATCTAACAAGTGATTATTTTTGCTGAAGGAAGGAAGCAGTTAATGCTGGTTCATGGACAGTGGATGCTCAAATCATATGAATGGAGAAACTTATCACTTCCTTTCTCTCGAAGCACACCAATATGGTGGTGTGACATTTGTAAACGCCAAGAAAGAGTTCATCCTTGGCATTGGGAAGATTGGGAGATCTGTGGAACACTGAATAAATAATGTGTACTATTTGAATGGATTAAAATACAACCTTCTCAGTGTGTCTCAAATTTGAGATAAAGTAAATGAAGTGAGATTTTTTGTCAAATAAATGCCTCGTCACTAATCTTACTTCGAAACAAGTTATTCTTACAGCTAAAAGGCTTATGAATATGTATGTTGCGGACCTTGATTATATAAAATGATATAATCTCACATGCCTGAGTGCTCAGGGTGACAGTAATGATTTGTGGCAAAAATGTTAGGACATGTAAACTTCTCACTGTTGAATAAGTTGGTTTCAATATGTGGCTTACCAAAGCTGAAATTTGTAGAGAACAAATTCTATGATGCTTGTGTAAGTTGTAAGAAAATGAGATCTTCTTTTAAGAAAAAGAAAGGTATCATCACAACTAGGCCATTAGAACTTCTTCACATGGACTTGTGTGGGATTGTGAGAATTCAAAGCAGGGGTGGGAAGAAATTCATTTTGGTGGATGTCGATGACTTCTCAAGGTTCACCTAGAACATGTTCATGCAAACAAGGGATGAAACAACTCATGTATTAATTATCTTTGCGAAAAGTATCCAGATGAAGCTGAATTACAAGATTGCAGGAATCAGATCAGACCATGATACAGAGTTCAAAAATGCCCAAATCAAAGGTTTTTGCACTGACCAAGGAATTCATCATAACTTTTTTTCTCCCAGAACTCCTTAGCAAAATGGGGTTGTTGAGAGAAAGAACAGAACCTTAGTGGATATTGATAGAACCATGCTCATTAATTCAGGTTTTGCAATGATTTTTTTGTCAGAAGTGGTAAATACATCTTGCTATATTACAAGCAGATGTCCCATCAGATCAGTGCTCAAGAAAACTCCATATGAGCTGTTGAATGGAAAAAAGCCATCACTCAGTTATCTGAAGGCTTTTGGCTGCAAGTGCTTTGTGCTGAACAACGGGATGGATGATCTTTGCAAATTCGATCTAAAGAGTGATGAAGAAGTCTTTATGGGGTACTCCTCGACAAGCAAGGCATACAAAGTCTACAACAAAAAAACTTTGTGCTTAGAGGAAAGAGTTCATGTTATCCTTGATGAATGTGGTGAAATGAATAACCTTGAAGACAGGGATGATCTTGAGCTTGAAAAACTAATGCAAGTTCAAAGAGATAGTCTTATGCAAGACTATGGTGGAAAAGGTTCCAAATGAAGAAAATGAGGCAGAAGCTATGGAAAAACTTGGTCCTTCTATTATCTCAGATGCTCCTAACAGAGAAGAAACCGACAAAGAAAGTTCTAAAGAAGGGGAACAAGTTGTTGAACCCAACGCAGAGACTATGAGGAAATCAGGGTGAAAAATTAGTCTTCTCATCCCTTGGACTATCTTGTCTCTCCCTTGGAATCCAGAATGTACACTAGATCAAAGACTAGAAATCTAGTTGCATTTTTTGCTTTCTTCTCCACTATTGAACCGAAGAACATCAACGAAGCTCTAAAGGATGCTGACTAGGTGAACTCAATGTAGTAGGAGCTTCATCAGTTTGAAAGAAGTAAAGTGTGGCACCTGGTCCCAGACCTCTCAACAGAACTATTATTGGGACCAGATGGATGTTTAGAAATAAGCTGGATGAACATGGGACTATCACAAGGAATAAGTCAAGACTAGTGGAGCAGGGATACAATGAAGAAGAAGGAATTGATTATGTTGAGACTTTTTCCCCAATGGCAAAAATTGAAGAAATTAGAATCCTAATTGCTTTGCTACCCATATGGGGTTGAAACTGTTTCAAATGGATGTTAAAAGTGTTTTTTTAAATTGATATCCAAAGGAAAAAGTTTATGTTAAACAATCTACAGGGTTTGATGATCTCGACTTGCTAAATCATGTACTAAAATTAGACAAAGCCTTGTATGTCCTGAAGCGGGCTCCCAGAGCTTGGTATTAACGACTGTCAAAATTTCTTCTTGAAAATGGTTTCATATTGCACAAGTATATGTGGATGACATAATAGGAAGAGCTACTTCAGATCCTCATTCAAAACAGTTTGCAGCACTGATGGGAAGTGAATTTGAGATGAGAATGATGGGGAAACTCACCTTCTTCCTAGGTTTGCAGATCAAACAATTTCCTTAAGGCCCTTCTAGTTGTCAAGAAAAATATATCAAAGAGCTGCTCAAAAGGTTGAATATGCAGGAGGCAAGATAATTGATACACCCATGAGCACCAGTACCAAACTTGGCAGTGATGAGGTAGGCATTGACATAAATGAAACAATGTATAGAGGAATCATTGGATCTCTCCTCTATATTATTGTAAGCAGGCCATATATTGTCTTTAGGATAAGTATGTGTGCTAGATTTCAAGTAGCTCCAACGGAATCACACATGGAGGTAGTAAAATAAAATACTAAGATATTTAAAGGGTTCTTAGGACCTAGTCCTATTTCATCCTTCAGGGGATTCTTTTGACTTAATTGGATATATTGATGTTGATTATGTAGGTTTTCTGATTGACAAGAAAAGAACCTTAGGAATGGCCCATTTTCTAGGGTCATCACCGATTTCATGGGAAACAATGCAGAAAAACTTAGTAGCTTTGTCTACAGTTGAAGCTGAGTATGTAGTTGCTCCTTCGTGTTGTGCTCAACTCATGTGGATTGAACAACAACTTGAATATTTTTGTTTTCTCACTAACACATTCCTTTTATGTATGACAAGACAATCGTAACGTATATGGCAAACAATCCAGTCCAACATAAGAGAACTAAGCACATTGATGTGAGATAGCATTTCCTTTGAGACAATGTTGATAAAGAGGATGTGGTGATGAGATTCTGCAAAACAGAGGACCAAATAGTTGACATCTTTACCAAAACACTAAGCAAGAAACATTTTGTCATTAACAGATTGAGTTATGGAATGCATAAGCTACACTAATTCCTCACCAAATTTGCAAGCAACATCCACATTGGCTAAGCTAAGGAGGGTAGGTATGTACATTTGTGCTATTGCTTACTGTTTGTAAATTCACTACTTGTGCCTCAATCCAGGTATACACTCATGGCATTCTAGCTAAAGAGAAGATTTAGTCATGATGGTTAGGGCTTTCTATGGCAAGGGACCAAGTCCTTTTGCATGGTCAGTATAATTCTACTATATTCAGTTATTGCCCAACGGTCATTGCCACACATCATTGCCCTGTTTCCTATGTCAATTATAGACATCTTTTTAGTTTGAAAATCAAGGGTTGCCTTTGTTCAAGGACCCTATACCAATTATAAATAGGCTTTTTATTTCCAATTTTTCTTGTGTCTAAGAAATCTTACCTCTCTCTTCAAATAAAATAAAAATCCTCTCTTCAATCTCAGAAGATGTTGAATCCCTCGTCTCCCTCAAGAATTCCTATCTCTCTAAAAATGGTAAACCCTAATCCATTCCACTTCTCAACTCCTCATATGGAGCCCTCTCCCTCTACTCCCATATGTGGAATGGGAGAAATCGGTGAATCTTCTATGCCACAGACTGAAGTCCTGGATCAGTCCCTAGACAATCCTATTAAAGGTCTCTCTTGTTCTCCCACTCTGGTTTTATCGGTTAATAATTCCCTAAATTATGAAGCATAGTCTGTGGTTAAGCCTACTAGTGGTGTGCCTACTGAAGAGCTTGATGTCACTTCTCAATCGCGTCTAGTGTCCTCAATGATGTCTGATAGGTTTTTTGATGGGACCTATCTAAAGGAAAAGGAACAGAATCTAACTTTTTAGCCACATCAGAAGAGTGGCTTGTGTAGAGTTTGATGTCTTTAAAAGGAGTTATTCAACCACGTTTCTCTGAGGTTGAATGTAAGTCACCCGATCCACTCCGAAATAGATCTAAGATCATGTTTAATCAAACCTCTAAGATTGTTGCACCTACTAATGCTTGTCAAAGGGAATATGTCAAAGATGATGAGGATATTCCTCTCTATTAGACGAGGAAAGGAGTTAGAGGAGTTCATACTTTGAAGCAGCCACTGCTGACATTTAAGGGACTAGTCTTGATATTGAATCTAAAAGTTTTGAAGGACCTAGTGAATCTGAGCCCGAAAAGAAGAGAAAAGGGAAATGGAAGTTGGTGGAGTCTTCCTCCAAAAAAGGTGATCGGAAGTATTTCACAAGGGGAAACACACAAAAATTGATGAGTAATGCCATGATTACAAATAAGGCTCAAACAATTCAAAATAATAGGGAAATAAAAGTTGATAATATGCCTGTTGCGAACCTTGTAGTGTTGTCCCAAGATGCAGGGTAGAGTGAAGCTGAGTTTGAGGACATCGTGAGAGTTGTAGCCAAAAGTCAAAAGGAAGTGGAGGTTGAACGTGAAAAATCTCCAAGGATCACAAAAGCAAAAAGGAAATCACTAGCCAAGAAGGCCCATGTAAAGACAAAGGCTGCTTCTAAGCCTCAACCTGTTATAGGACCTCGTCCTTCTGCAAAAACAAAGGAGCAAGAAAAGTTATTAACCAGGGAAGAAGGAATTTCAGAGCTTGAGAAGCAGAAGGTACTAAATGGTAGGGTGTTTGATCCTGAGATTCTTACTGAACCTTGAATGTGTTCTATGTTTGATTATGTAGCATTGCAAAGCTGGGAACATTTGTTCGAATGTCATGTGCCATATCTACATGAGCCTTAGGTACTTGAGTCTTACTATAATATGAATCTTCTCGAAGATGGTGGAATCAATATAGTTGTTCGTGCAGTAAATATCACTTTAAGTGAAGAAGTTTTGGGCATAATCCTGGGTTACCCTGAAAAGGGATCCGATATGTTGAAGGATACAAGACTTCTACTGAGTATGTCCAACGGGCTACGAAATATGGTAACATGAAATGTTATGGGTGATGAGTCCACAAATTGGACTCATTTAGGGCTTTATTTTAATAGGAATAGTGTCCTAAAATGCTTATTTTGTCTCAATATCTGATAAAAACTCTTAAGTTTCAGGTATTTGATGTTTTAGTGGAAGCATGGACACTTAGGCGCAAAAAGGAACAAAAAGGCTGAAAAGAACGAAGAAGCTGAAGCTTGCGCATCGCCAAGCACGCTTGTCGATTTGCCGAAGGGACGCACTCCACCCTTTGTTCCAGTACGCGAAGGCTTGAAGGAGCAGGATCAAAAAGGCGATAAAAGGAGCAGTCGGCATTTTTCTGAATAATTACGTGAAGCAGTACTAGGTTACCCAATGACATAAAGCACGACGATGCTGAAGGCTAGTGCAAGATGGCGACGAACTACACCAAAGGGCGAATTGCCGAGTTAATCGGCGATTCCGACTAACCCCGCCAAAAGATCCGCCAACAGTATTTTCTGAAGTCTATAAATACTAAAATTGTTATTCATTTTTAAAGAGTCGAACATTTATTTTAATTTCCAGAATAGAATAGTACGTTTTGGGATATTTTCTCTCATGTTTGGAGAGGGTTTTTTGGAGACTTGAAGAAATAAGGATTTCATGTTCCCCAAGATGGTAGTGGGTCTTCTCCATTCTTCTTCCTTTTCTTATATCAAGGTTTAATTCCTTATACCCATTTGATTTTAGTATCATTTTAGGTGTATTTTGTTATTTCTTGATGTGTGGCTAAAAAACCCCATTTTTGGGGTGTGATTTAGCAAATATGTGTTGATATTGTTGTTGGGTCTTGCTTGTTGATAGGATAGATGTATTTTAATGGTGATTTCACCTAGTGGTTGTAGTTTAATTTAATGGGTTTGTAGTTGCAAATACAAAACCACCCATGTGTTTTCGGCTTGCCCGAGAGGGAGTTCGCGAAACCAAAATAGCTAGACTGATGGGCTAAGGAGTGGGTCGACATGAGGTTCAGCCCGAGAGGGTGAGCCCTAGTCCCATATCCTAACACTCTGCTCGAGAGAGTGAGTTGGGTAAGGCGTAGGCTGGCCTTCATGCGGCAAATGGGTGTCCGATAGGAACACATTTGAAATGGTGTAAGCTGCCCAAGAGGGAACTTATTCCCATCTAAAGCTTAGCCTAGTCACTATTATCTTGCAAATTTCCTATCGAAAGCATGTACCCAACGATTTATCTCAACTTGTATTACGGTCACACCCCAAGAACTTGTCCCCATAGTTGATTTTCCTTATTTTTAATGTTTTACTACTAGTGACAAAATGCCCATTTGATATTTGACACCTTTGTGTCACCCCTTTTAATTTCCAATGTTTTTACTCGTAAATCTCTTTAGCTACGACTAGTTCGAACATAATTTTATTTTTTTACTAATTCTCAAAACCACTCCCTTGGGACATGACCCCAACCCTTGGTTGGGTTACTATATTATCGACGATCATAGAAACTCGAACCGTAGTTAGTATCATTCATCCCGATAAGCATCATTGGGCTTCCTAAGAAATTTCTCAAGGGGGAACATCAACTATTCTTTGAGTTTTTCAATATGGTACTCCTGCCTAGAACTGCAAAGCGAACAATGGACTCTTCGGCAAACCTTTTCCTCATTGAAAATTTGGATGAGCTTGAAGCAATAAATCATCCAAGAATCATGCTTGAACTCATGCATCAGATAATGACATGGAGGAATGCAAAGCATGTGATAGCTTATGAGTACCTTCTGAACTTGGTTTTTGATGATTTTGAGGTGCCCCTTGCTAGAGGGGTATCAGGTACTATCAAGCAGACTTTCTCTATGGCCACACTTATTGAGTATGAATGTGTGCAGGGAAAGGTGGTCTCAGGTTTCTGAACTCCTTGAAAAGCGGGAAACTCTTAAAAATTAAATGGACGATTTCACTACTCTTCTAGGGGCTAAGGATGTAGAGATTTCTCGACTCCAGGCCCTACTTCAACAAGAAAAATCTCAAGGACATGGTACCAGCAGTTTGGCTAAGGAGGAAATTAATAGGTTGAAGGTTGACAATACTCGACTGGTAGAATCGAATGCCTCACAGAGTGAGAAGGTCAAGTCCCTCACCAAGCAGTCTCTTCAGGCACACAATAATGTTAATTCTCGATTGAACATCTTGTTACAGACCTTTTCTCCTCGCCCACCCTCCATCCTAAAGTGTATGGCCTCTTTTCTTCTTCTTTTTTGCTTCGTGAGAATGTTGTAATGGCAATGTATTAGTTTTGGTGTTACTCAATAGCTAGTTTTGTGATACACTGATCCAGAATGACATTGCCCTGTTCTTTTTGTCTTTGTCTTCCCTACTTTCCCTGTTTGCTCATGTATTGTGCTTCCTATGGCTCTGAATTCCTTACTACTTTGCATAACACTTGTGTATGTTCTGAATATCATATGAGAAACTGAGTAATAACATGATAATCTAGTTTGGAACATTAGATTAACTAGTTAATGATAATCTGTTGAAGTTCTAGAAACCCTAGGTTTAGTTAATAATAGGGAATCAAGAATCTGACTGAATTCTAGGGACCCAATAAGCGAAACAAACCCACTAGTGAAATCCCACATATTTGGTGACGAATTCCACGGAGATATCCTTTGATTTCAGGGGTGGAAATGGAGGAAACTTGGTATGTTCTTGAACTAGGGCTCTTGACTTATTTGTCCTCTTAGCATTCTAACTTTCTAAGTTTTGATGAATGATTTGACTTAGGTAAGTTCTAGTTATGTTTCTATGCTAAAACTAACCAAAACCATGTAGTTTAGGGGTCTAACGGAATAGGAAAAGGCCAAAAGAACCCCGACTTAACTACTGTCGGAGTCACCAATGGACGGGACTGACAGACCATTGATCAAGTGATGGTCCTTGTTGGTTAACATTCGATCAGTTATGGAGGCTGGTTTATGTGGGTCTGATCCATAGACACGGACCACGGTCAGTGATTTGACCTATGATCCGTGGGTCCGACCGTGGGTTGACCCTTAGACGAATTTAGGGGCTGAGTTCTGGAGGGGTTGCAGATGTGAACCACGGGTCGTGGGTCACCATACAATCCGTGGGTGGCATCCGTGAGTTGCACCTGCAACATCTAGAAATCTTTTTTAATGTCTATTTTTGGATATGGGGTGTTACATTATCTCCCCCTTGGAAACATTCGTCCTTGAATGAAGACTAAACTAGCTAAAATGGAGGGAAAGAGCTACAACCCTACCACTAAACATTGGAAACTGATTTCTTACTGAACTAAGTTCGAAGAACATGCAAATACGCTAAAAATGTAAGTACAAACTGAAGAAACATGATACTAAGACTAAACTGCACATGAATGACTGAAAAACTGAAGAGGAACTATTACCTCAAGCTGGAATGGAATCGGAAGGAAAAAGGTGAGGATACTTGGCCTTCATGGCTGCTTCTGCTTCCCAAGTAGCTCCCTCTACGGACTGACTCCTCCACAAAACCTTGACTGAATCGACTTCCTTGTTTCTCAACCTTTGAACTTGACGATCAAGGATTTCAACTAGTACCTCTTCATAAGTGAGACTATCCTTCACAGCCATACTTTCTAAGGGTACAATAGATGTTGGATCACCCACACACTTCTTCAACAGTGAAATGTGGAAAATCGGATGCACTACTGCTAGTTCTGTTGGCAACTCTAACTCATAAGCCACTTTACTAATCCTTTTCAAGA